>NC_052509.1:849788-939767 GCF_014356525.2 Nilaparvata lugens
ATTTGATCGAAATTATTCGTGTCGGATCCTTATAGTGTAAGGACCTTACGTTCCAAATTTCATGTCATTCCGTTAACTGGAGATGAATATCGTGTACACAGACGCACATACAAGCATACACACACACACACACACACTCACACACATACACACACAAACACACACACACACACCACACACACACACACACCACACCCACCACACACACACACACACACACACACACACACCACACATACCACACACACACACACACACACACACCACACCCACACACACACACACACAGACCAATACCCAAAAACCACTTTTCGGACTCAGGGGACCTGAAACGTATAGAAATTTAGAATTGGGGTACCTTATTTTTTTCGGAAAGTAAAATCACTATAAAATTTTATCATAAATCAGCTGTCGAGTGGATTATAAATTGCATGCCATGACGCATGCAATTCAATATCTCCAATGTAACTTGGTAAAAAATTCAGCTGCTGTGTAGACTTTAATATTGCATGCCCATTGAATGCAATTTTTATGCACTATTAAATGAACTATTGATTGCGTACAATAACGCATGCAATTAATAACTAAAAAACATAGTATTGTCTCTCGAACTTTTTTGCTTTGAACTCAGGCTGTCGTGTTGCAAGTATGCCTTGAAGGAGATTAGCTTTTGATGTTATCATTTTTTAAACACCAACCCAACAGCCATTAGACGTTTTCACACCGATATCTTGTCGACAGGAGTTACTCTGATGGACAGTAAAGAGGAGGTTTGCGGTTTATAACTGCGGCGAGTCTACTGTTCACAGAACTACTAGTAGTAATTATATAATGACAGGAAAAAAACAGCAAAAGTTTCTTTACTCCGTGATTGTATATAATAATCCTATACATAATAGTTTTCATCAACATCAATAGTGGAAGTTGATAATTGATATGTCGTACCAATCATTGAAATTGAAATTCTTTATTCTCCAAAAAAGATTAACAATACAAATTATATTTGCATGTAAAAATTAAAAATACATTCATGTCAGTATGAATGCCGTGCGTAACGTATTCTATGGATACTTGCTCATAATCATAATACCATATATAATATTTGTCTACATACCAGAAATGACCCAGGATACACTGCTATCCCTTCTATATTATTGTTCTTCCCCTCATTACTCTTCTCTCAACAGCCATTCTCCTCTCTTTATTCATTCTTTTCCTCCTTCTTCTCCTCTCTTATTAATTCTCCTTGTCATACTTATCCATTTTCCCCGATTCTTCATTTCTCTCTTCCACTCATTCTCATCATCTTCTCTCCCTGCACCTCATTTTCTACTATTTATTTCCCTCCTGCAACTCATTGCTCACCTTTTTCCCCTTTTCTCATCCTTTCCCCTTCTGTCCTCCTGTATGTGGATTCTCTCTTTATTTACCTTTGTCTCCTCTCCTCTTTCATTTCTTAATATGTACGTATGTTTTTGAAATTCCTGTCTTGATGCCAAATGATTGTATTTCCCCATCTCTTCTCTTTCTAATTTCAGTCATTCTTTCCTTCTTCTTCTCTCTTCGCATTGGCATCCCTTGCTCTCCAAACGACTCTTTGTCATTCTCACTCGTTCTGCCTCTTCTCTTCTCCTATTTCTTTTAGGTCTTCGCTTTCTTTTCTTCTCTTTTCTTTTTCTCTTTCTCCTCTTCTTCTCCTTCTTTTCGGTCTTTACTTCCTCTCTTTTCTTCACTTTCTACTCATCTTTCTTCCTACACTCCTCTTTCTCTTCTTTCTTCTCTTTCCTCTTGATTTTTTCATTCTGTTTTCCTCTCTCTCTCTCACCATCCCGTCATCTCTATCCTCTTTCATTTTGGGCTTCACTACCTTCTCTTTTTCTCGTTCTCCTTTCTCTTCTCTTCCAAGTTATCTTTCTTCCTCTACTTCTCTTTCTGACCATTCTTATCTTTTCACTTAATTCTCTTTCCTCTCTTTCTCTCTCTCTCTCCCTACCATCCCGTTCTCGCCTCCTGTTCCTCACCCGCTCACTTTACTTGTTGATCTCTGTCTTTTTCCCCTCCTATTTCCTCCCTCTTTTTCTCTAATCCTCCAATGTACTTCTCTCCTTCTCATGCTGTCTCCTTCTCCCTTGTCCATTGTTTGTCATAAGAGGGCATTACTGGTGATTGATGGCTTCTGCCGGGTCATTAGCACAGTCTTTCATTAATTATTATCAATTTCCAATTGTTCACAAGTTTCTGGTTCAATCAGTTACAAGTCCCCCTTCTGTTTTTCAGAGAATCGTAAGATCGATAAAATTAAGAATTCTAGAATTAAGTATCAAGAAAAACGGAATTTGACAAATTCTATGTGACAATGTCACATATCGAGCACACGTACTTATTTAAGAAACTCATTAGTCGTATAAGAAACACGCATAAAAAATAATGTGTTCAATTATACAAAATATTTCATTAGAAGAATCTATGGTATCTCATTACATATTTAATCGTAATAAAATGAAGGCATTTAAATATTTTAACAAATCCACGTTGTTAATAGAGTTATAGCAATACCAAGTACTTATCCGTATAGTTATCATAATACTGTAGACCAATGTAGACTACCTAGGTATAAAATTGTGTCCTGGGTATATTGCTGGTATGTAGACAAATGGTATTTGTATGGTATTATGATAATGAGCAATTATCCATAAGAATACTGTTACGCACGGCATGCATACTGACATGAATGATTGGTACGATCTATGGGTGATAATTGATAGATCGTACCAATCATTCATGTCAGTATGCATGCCGTGCGTAACAGTATTCTTATGGATAATTGCTCATTATCATAATACCATACAAATACCATTTGTCTACATACCAGCAATATACCCAGGACACAATTTTATACCTAGGTAGTCTACATTGGTCTACAGTATTATGATAACTATACGGATAAGTACTTGGTATTGCTATAACTCTATTAGGATTTGTTAAAATATTCAAATGCCTTCATTGTATTACGATTAAATATGTAATGAAATACCATAGATTCATCTAATTAAATATTTTGTATAATGAACACATTATATTTTATGCGTGTTTCTTATACGACTAATGAGTTTCTTAAATAAGTACGTGTGCTCGATATGTGACATTGTCACATAGAATTTGTCAAATTCCGTTTTTCTTGATACTTAATTCTAGAATTCTTAATTTTATCGATCTTACGATTCTCTGAAAAACAGAAGGGGGACTTGTAACTGATTGAACCAGAAACTGTGAACATTTGGAAATTGATAATAATTAATGAAAGACTGTGCTAATGACCCGGCAGAAGCCATCAATCACCAGTAATGCCCTCTTATGACAAACAATGGACAAGGGAGAAGGAGACAGCATGAGAAGGAGAGAAGTACATTGGAGGATTAGAGAAAAAGAGGGAGGAAATAGGAGGGGAAAAAGACAGAGATCAACAAGTAAAGTGAGCGGGTGAGGAACAGGAGGCGAGAACGGGATGGTAGGGAGAGAGAGAGAGAAAGAGAGGAAAGAGAAGAATGGTCAGAAAGAGAAGTAGAGGAAGAAAGATAACTTGGAAGAGAAGAGAAAGGAGAACGAGAAAAAAGAGAAGGTAGTGAAGCCCAAAATGAAAGAGGATAGAGATGACGGGATGGTGAGGAGAGAGAGAGGAAAACAGAATGGAAAAAATCAAGAGGAAAGAGAAGAAAGAAGAGAAAGAGGAGTGTAGGAAGAAAGATGAGTAGAAAGTGAAGAAAAGAGAGAAAGTAAAGACCGAAAAGAAGGAGAAGAAAGAGGAGAAAGAGAAAAAGAGAAGAAAAGAAAGCGAAGACCTAAAAGAAATAGGAGAAAGAGAAGAGGCAGAACGAGTGAGAATGACAAAGAGTCGTTTGGAGAGCAAGGGATGCCAATGCGAAGAGAAGAAGAAGGAAAGAATGACTGAAATTAGAAAGAGAAGAGATGGGGAAATACAATCATTTGGCATCAAGACAGGAATTTCAAAAACATACGTACATATTAAGAAATGAAAGAAGGAGAGGAGACAAAGGTAAATAAAGAGAGAATCCACATACAGGAGGACAGAAGGGGAAAGGATGAGAAAAGGGGAAAAAGGTGAGCAATGAGTTGCAGGAGGGAAATAAATAGTAGAAAATGAGGTGCAGGGAGAGAAAGATGATGAGAATGAGTGGAAGAGAGAAATGAAGAACCGAGGAGAATGGATGAGTATGACAAGGAAAATTAATAAGAGAGGAGAAGGAGGAGGAGAAGAATGAATAAAGAGAGGAGAATGGCTGTTGAGAGAAGAGTAATGAGGGGAAGAACAATAATATAGAAGGGGATAGCAGATCATAAGAAATGGGAAAAGAAGTGGGAGAATAGGAGGGAGCAAGACAAGGTGGCAACAAATAGGGAGAAGTCGGAGGGAAAATATAGAGGAGATTATATGAGAAAGAAAGAGAATGCGATTGAGATAAATTGAGAAGGTTAGGAGTAAAAGAAAGGTGAGGAAGGATTGATGAACTAGAAGAAGGTGTACTAAGTAAAATTACATTATCAAGGGTGATAATGACTCACTAGTGACGTCATCAAAGTTTTCGGTTGAGAAGAAAGAAGAGAGAGAAGAAGCACGAGGGAAAAAGAGATGTTGAGAGAGAAAGAGCAGCACCCTGACAGTGATAAGTTGAGTACGATGGCCAGAAATCCAAGAAAAATGGAATACCAGTAATGAGACGTAGTTTGATAGGTCCTGTCCTTGTTGGGGGAGGAAGTTTAGGTGTGGTTCGAACCCCCCCAAACTTCAAACTCAACCATCAGTCAAGTCCCAAAGTCCCCCCATACCCCCTACCCCCTCCAACCGACTTTCTGCCCGTCCGGTCATTGGTGTATGGTATTCATCCATTACACTGGCTACCCCAACCTACCTGGCTGGCTGCTATATTTAATCCTTTTCCTGTCATTAGTGGAACGTTGGTCCTGTAGAAATAATTTACCCTTACTGGTAATCCCTTATTTTCGAACTCACTGTCACTAAATCATTCACTATAGTGAGGTCCACGTTATAATGACAGTATTTGATCAACTTTGGTTTTGCTATCCTTGTCTATCATTCGACAAAGCCGGTGGTACTATCCTTTTCTAGGTCCACAACGATGCCAATTATGTTTTTGACAGTATAGAAATATAATTATGTTTGACAAACAATGTTTGCCCGTGGCCAGTGTGGATGCGTCCCCAAACAAAATAGTTGTAAGTGGGAGGAACAGGTTTTATAGCTGTTTTACAGCTGTCAACTCTGAAAATGTTTGGAAAAACAAAAATTTCTTGTTTGACAAACAATGTTTGCCAGTGGCCAGTGTGGATGCGTCACCAATCAAAATAGTTGTAAGTAGGAAGAACAGGTTTTATAGCTGTTTTACAACTGTCAACTCTGAAAATGTTTGGAAAAACAAAAATTTTTTGTTTGATAAACAATAATTGTTCAAACTTTTTAAAATGTTTGTCCCTGAGCTCTTTAACAAACATGTTTGTCGAATATTTGTTCGGTGTGGACAAGGCTCTAAAATCACTACTAAACACCAAGGACCGGTTGCACAAAACTTTGAAATGTTTAATCTTGATTAAATTCCACGTGGACCAATCGAAGAATACTTTTTTGAAAATAAGGCTTTCTGATTGGTTCTCGTGGTATTCAATCATGATTAAAATTCAACAGGCTTTTGTGTAACTGGGCCCAAGCTGATATCTTCTTCGAATCACTATTAGTATTAAGACTATCTTCAAACTCAGTATTTGAAAGTATCTGAAAGTATCTTCAAGCTTACTACTGTGTGTGTGTGTGTGGGTGTGTGTGTGTGTGGTGTGTGTGTGTGGTGTGTGTGTGTGTGTGTGGTGGTGTGTGTGGTGTGTGGTGTGTGTGTGTGGTGTGTGTGTGTGTGTGTGTGTGTGTGTGTGTGTGTGTGTGTGTGTGTGTGTGTGTGTGTGTTGTGTGTGTGTGGTGTGTGTGTGTGGTGTGTGTGTGTTGTGTGTGTGTGGTGTGTGTGTGTGTGTGTGTGTGTGTGTGTGTGTGTGTGTGTGTGTGTGTGTGTGTGTGTGTGTGTGTGTGGTGTGTGGTGTGTGGTGTGTGTGTGTGTGGTGTGTGTGGTGTGTGTGTGTGTGTGGTGTGTGTGTGTGTGTGTGTGTGTGTGGTGTGTGTGTGTGTGTGTGTGTGTGTGTGTGTGTGTGTGGTGTGTGTGTGTGTTGTGTGTGTGTGTGTGTGTGTGTGTGTGTGTGTGTGTGTGTGGTGTGGTGCGTCTGTGTACACGAACTAACGGAATGACTAGAAATTTGAAACGTAAGGTCCTTACAATATAAGGATCCGACACGAACAATTTCGATCGAATGCGATTCAAGATGGCGGCTAAAATGGCGAAAATGTTGTCAAAAACAGGGTTTTTCGCGATTTTCTCGAAAACGGCTCCAACGATTTTGATTAAAGTTATACCTAAAATAGTCATCGATAAGCTCTATCAACTGCAACAAATTTGATTTTAGATTCTTAATTAAATCAGGCTTCTTCTTAAATCAGGCTTCAAATACAATTTAAACAAAAAATTTCGAGTGGAAAAGATTAAGCATGAGAATCACTACAATTTCAGTAACATTTTCACCTAAAATTAAAAATAAGCTCAAAATTCGAGAAAATGTGGTTATCCAATTGCAAACTGTTTGCAACTGTTGATTCTATTAAATGATTCACTATAAAGTGATAGCAGACCTCGTGTGTCTCCAGCGTTATTGCCCTATCACCAGCTGGCTCAAATCTTTGAACAGTAGACTTGAGATGCGCGGAAACACTAGCGTCAGGCGATCAATTTTCATAACGGCAAGGAAAGTTGTGTGAGTACGCCACACCAGATTTTCAATCATGATTAAATTCTACATGGTCCAATCAAAGAATATTTTTTTGAAAATAAGGCTTCTCTGATTGGTTCTCGTGATATTCAATCATGATTAAAATTCAACAGGCTTTTGAGCAACCGGGCCTTAGTGCTTTAGTGATACAGTGAGTTTAATCATAAAGTAAAGACATATTATCTCTGTCATCTCTGGTTTAAGGTAGGGGGCTTGAAGATACTTTCCGATAATGGGTTTGAAGAGTCAGTATACTAATGGTGATATCTAGTTTTTGGGCCCAATAATACAAGCTGATATTTTCTTCAAATCACCAGTAGTATACTACAGAATTTATCTTCAAACTCACTATCTAGGAGTATCTTCAAAATCACTATATCCCACTTCAAACTAACTCCGCCCACGGTATTTAGATGAAAACGGTAGGGGTCATGAAACGTGTGCGCAGTGGCCAGCCAGCTAGATTACGTCATCGCCACCAACCGAGGTTTTTAACACCAATTGGCAATATATGAACTTATTAGTTGAAACCAGATGATTGGATATAAAATGACGTCAGCGACACCGGAAATTTAGCACAAACATGCGGTAACACCTACCGTCTTCTTCTATATACCGTGACTCCGCCTAAAGGTAGGCGCACACAGATAATCATCGGACGGACGGCACGCATCGGACGGATCGGACGATTATATTTGAACCTTGTTTTCAATTGGAATGCGCATATCTATACGATGCGGATAGGTATGCGCACTCCAATTGAAAACAATGCAACAAATCTAATCGTCCGATGCGTGCCGTCCGTCCGATGACGATCTGTGTGCCTCTACCTTAATAAAGAATTTTTTCATTTTCATTCTTCATCTCATTTCAAACTCACTGGCTAAATTTTCTCCAATGCCTGAATTCTTTTCAAGTATCAGAGATGCTTAATGGATTGTTGAAAATACTTGCACACTTGAATGCTTGGAACATTCGTATTATAGTCAAATAAAAATTGCAAGTCAATTATAATAATGTTTGTGGTTAGAATTGAATTGCCCGGGGGGGGGGGTAATGGGGGTAATAACCTCATTCAATTGCCAATGCTCTAGTAAAATGTTGGGTAAAAATTATTCATGTGACTCACGGGAAAAACATTATTATAACGTCATTATCAAAAAATAATAGTACAACGTTTAAAAGTGAGATAGTTAGCATTAAAGTGGCTTTGTCATAGGATAGAATTAATACGAGAAACACAAATCAACAATTACATTAAAAACACATATCATAGGCACTTGTTTAATATTCAAATCATTAAGTATTGTAGATTAATGTTTTCCCTTTAAAATAGAGTTTTTCCTATCACGTAAATTACCCCAACTCTATGTGTAATGAGATGTAAGATATATGATCCAATAACAATTCAAAGTTATATCATGAGAATGAAACCATTTCAATTTTGAAAGCTGATACAGAGTAGCATACTCAAATTCCAGTCCCATGCACTTAAAGTATCATGATAGCATCCATGTGGAAACCATCTCTTCAGAAAGGTCACGTTGAGATACATGAAGTGATATCGTACGATCGAATCAATCCTGTACGAACAATATTCTCCAATCACCCTATAGGTAAGTAATATCGTCCTATCACTATACGAGCTATATAAGCTTCCATATTGGGGATCATTCTCCTACGTATTATAGGTATAGTCCTCCTTGAGTAAGAGGAAATCTGCTAGGATACCACTGAATATTTAATGTATTCCTGAAGTGGTATTATTTTAGTGTCTGTTCGAATAAACAAACCAATTCTCTACATATAATATCTTCTAATTATATCTTTCTGCATCCGTATATATAATCTTCAAGTTTGGAAAACAAGCATCGTGGTATTCTAGGTAGTCTTCCTACTTGAGAACTAACCAACTGAATATTCAATCTAATCAAATCCCCACGACAAATATTCTATCAAGTAGACAATAGAAGACATGCAATTCAAGTACTGCGTCATCCTTCTTCATACAGTGGCAGCTTAGCAAATATTCCGAATTTTCCGAATTTCCCAACGATTTTCCTTCCAGGAAAACACGAGCACATACTCAGCATCACGCATCACTGAGCAATAATTTTCAATTCTTCATATGCGTAGTGACATGAAAATATGAGGAGCATTTTCCCGCTTCTTTTCCAACAATTATTTCGTGTAGGATGGATTTTCCGGTCGGAAAATTTATTATTTGTAACGTGAGATGTCCAAAGGCGAAGTTTTCCCGGAAAAGTTCAGTGAGGCTGAATTGAGGATGTGAAATTCGAATTCCACTTGTAACCCACGCTTATAAAGAGGTTGTTGCGATGTATTACAATTTCCTTTGAAAATTCATAAATCGACTTGAAAATATTTGAACAAACATATCTTCCCACATTATTGATTCAACAGTAACATGATATTTTTGATACTGTAGTGAGGTCCACGTTACAATGGCAGTGGAGAGAGATAGGAGAACAACGTTGTCGATCCTCTGTCTTGTCAATGCCTTCAATGACAGTAGCTGATACCGGTTTATTGGTGTAAAATAACTATTTATTCTCGTTTAAAATGATAAATTATATTTTAATAAGTAGGAAATTATATTTTTCAATGGTTGCCTAATGAATTTTCATAATCAAGATGAATTTTGTTGATTAATTATTGATTCTACATTGTTAAAAGACGGTCTGGCAACAGAGCAAAGCGAGAAAAAGATAGGGCTATCCGCTTTGTTGAATGATTTACATTTTACAGGATTGATCCGTGGTCTAGTGGATAGAGTGCTTGCGTAGCAGCATAGAGATCCCGGGTTCAAACCCTCTCAATACCAAAAGTTTTTTAACCAGAACACTCCCGTGTTATCGGATGGGCACGTTAAACTGTCGGTCCCGGCTGAAGTATGACAGTCGTAAGGCCCATTGACGGCTTAAATTATATATTCAGGCGGTGGGACCTTCCCGCAAGGGACTCCCCACCTACAAAAGCCATACGAATTTACTTTTTTACATTTTACAAGGATAGCAATACCATTGCTAATCAAACACTGCCATTATAAAATGGATTTCACTATAGGATAATTCTACTTCCCTTCTTATTACCTATGATAATAGGGCAAGGAAGATATTGCTCTCCAAAAAAATTTAAGGTACCCTAATTTCATGTTTTATATAAGTTTCAAGGTCCCCTGAGTCCAAAAACATGATTTTTGGGTGCTGGTATGTGTGTGTGTGTGTGTGTGTGTGTGTGTGTGTGTGTGTGTGTGTGGTTGTGTGTGTGTGTGTTGTGTGTGTGTGTGTGTTGTGTGTGTGTGTGTGGTGTGTGTGTGTGTGTGTGTGTGTTGTGTGTGTGTGTGTGTTGTGTGTGTGTGGTGTGTGTGTGTGTCTGTGAACACGATAACTCCATTCCTAATTAACCGATTGACTTGAAATTTTTAACTTAAGGTCCTTATACCATGAGGATCCGACAATAAGAAATTCAATAAAATTCAATTCAAAATGGCAGAAAAAATGGCGGATAATGGCAAAAAACCATGTTTTTCACTGTTTTCTCGAAAACGGCTCTAACGATTTTCTTCAAATTTATAACCTAGATAGCTATTTATAAGCCCTATCAACTGACATGAGTCACATTTTTGGGAAAATTGCAGGAGCTCCGTAATATTCCTGAGAAAAATGAATTTTGTTAAATTTCAATCACGATTTTCTCAAAAATGACTTGACCGATTTTTTCCAAGTTCATACCCTGTATAGTTATATATCAGCTCTATTAACTAGCATGAGTCTCCTCCTGAGAAATTAACAGGGGGTCCACCCCATCCTTAAAAAATTTACTTTGTAACCTCCTTCTCGTGCGTGAGGTAGGTAGGTAGAGCAGTTTATTCAAAAGAACACATGTCGATATTTTATTTGTAGAACAGCTGTTTTGACAACTTTTAAAAAATCCTCAAATTTCATAATTCAAACAAAGGAAAACTGTGAAAGTGTGTGTCTGTCTAATCCTCATATGATAAGGATCACAAATGAAAAAAAATCGGATTAGATAAGATTATACATCTACGTACAAGTTGACTAAAACTACATGGGCAACGTTGTCATTCTCCCAAGGAAGTGTCTTCTATTAGATGTGGCTGCATCATAACACAAGTGCTCAGTTCTTGCGGCTGCTATTAAAACGTTACATTCAGTTATTCCACGTTTCATGAGGAAACAGAAGACAATCGGAAAAGAGCCCATTTGAGAGAGGGAAAAGAAACCATTTTAGAAGGAGATGGAAGAAAAAGAAGGGGAACGACGGCACGTGACAATTCTACTGATCGAATCGGAAACGGATATCGAAAAGAGAGAAGAAGAAGTAAAGGAAGAAGAAAAAAGAGCTTGAAAAAGTGTAGAAAAGTATCGCGTTTCGAGCGAAAAATAAATAAATCTGGTGGAAGATAGTAGTTGAATCGTGCCCAAACTTTATTGTCCATTGAGAAAATTCTACTTCCTCTCTCACTCTCACCGCCTCCCTTTTCTCCTACCCTAGATTCCTTTTCTTGCCATTGAATGGAGCTCTTCACTCTCTTAACACACATCAATGTTCAGTATGAGGAGACGTCTTCTTTCATGGTGTGCAATGAAAGTGACCTAAACGATCATCATCCAATCCAACATCCACTAAACGATTGTAACTCAATCTTGGAAAAAATACCTCACTCGCTTATCTTCATTCTGTCCTCAGACTAGCCATTCATTTTACGGCTATTCATAGAGATTCAATTGTACAGGTTGTTCTGAACATTATAAAGACAGGTTCATATTACTCGTATCAGAGAAAACTTCTATAATATAGAAGATATACAAATATCTATGCTATATTTGTATTCTGTGCTCGTATGTACAAGCATTACAATCTGACCTTACTGTTTCAACAATACTGAATACTGAATAGATTATTTTCCATATAGATAGGAAAAAGCAAGAAATCTCTAATTATAAATCTCAATTATATAATTATAGTGTGGTGTAGTATTGTAGTATAGTCCAGGACCCATGATCATAGAGAGAATATAACATAATTAATTATGTTATCTTTTCTCCATGCTATGATACTATGATATAGTTCACGAAAATAATGATATTTTATCAGGTGGGAAACAATTTAATGATGTGAAAATAGAGAATGAAGAAGTCCCAGATTTTTTTAATACAGTATCGGGGACCGAGCTTCGCTCTGGACTACAAAAGCACAAGAAACTTATTACGAAAGATGAAAATTATAATAGCACTAGCCGTCAGGCTCGCTTCGCTCGCCATATACGTCCAGCCAGGGGGCTCCGCCCCCTGGACCCCCGACTGCATCGTCCAAGAATGAGATTATCATTTTTATCATGTCAGGACAATCAAGTCTGGGGTCCAGGCTAAACGGATATGGCAAGCGAAGCGAGCCTGACGGCTAGTAATATAATATTCCCAGGATTGAAGTAGCAGTGCCCAATCAATTTTTCCGCGATAAATGCATTTCAATCTTCAACTTGGTGCCAACCTAACAAAGTCAACTCAACTTAATGCCAACCTGACAAAATTATTAATTTAGTTGCCAGTTAAAAACTGTTTCGAAGAGGTACTCTATCTAGATTATAGCTCTATAGTAACATATGATATGGAAATTTCAATTATAATTACGAGATTGGGAGAAGAAGAATATACATGCTAAAAGACGAACTTTAAACCCTTAAAAACAACCCTTAGAGTTAAAATATTGCCAAAATATTTCTTAGTGCGCCTCTAAAGGGCCAGCTGAACATACCTACTAAATTTGAACGTTTTTGGTCCGGTAGATTTTTAGTTATGCGAGTGAGTGAGTGAGTGAGTGAGTGAGTGAGTCAGTCAGTCAGTCAGTGAGTGAGTGCCATTTCGCTTTTATATATATAGATTCATACAGAAATGTTCTGTCTAATCACAGTAAATTGAGATTAATCCCCAGAGTAATTCGAAAATTTCCCTCACAAAGGCCCAGTTGCACAAAAGCCGGTTAAATTTTAATCCTGCTTAGCTCCATGTAAAGCAAATCAGAGAAGACAATTTCAAAAAGATGGATCTACTGGAATTAATCAGGATTGAAAATAACCCGGCTTTTTTGCAACCGGCCAAGTACCTGATTGAATGATTACAAAAGTTCAACAGCTGAGTCATAATTTTAAAACAGTCCCACACACATGAACTCGCTCACTCACTTCCATCACCAACAAACGACGAAATAATTATTATCAGCTGTTTTTCCAAGGATGAATAATAATTATCCTTTTAATGTCCTTCAGCGAGTTTTCCCAGGGATGAGACCTAGTGCCATCGAATCTTTATATTATAAACCTACTATGCTCTGAATTTCGTGAGAATCGTTAGAGCCGTTTTCGAGATCCTGTGCAATACAAACATATAAACATCTAAACATCTAAACATCCAAACATCTAAACATATAAACATATAAACAGAAGTTGCTCGTTTAATAGTATAGGATATAGCTTAATATCCTAACCATATAATCACATAAGATATAGGGAAAGAGAGGGAAACATGTTGTGCTATAACGCTATTCAGCGTCTTCTTCTTTTGAAATTGGAAGTACAGTACCTCAGAATTGTTCGATATTTGACTATGGATACCCAATATGAACTTTCAATATTCCTAAATTTGAACTTTCAATAGTAGAAACATAACTTATTTTTTCGGACATATTATTCATTATCAAAATTTGAGAACAGAATAGTTTTGGGTTATGCCTGTTGTTCATTCCCGATCATATTTATATGATTTGTAATTGTATCCACAGAAATAAATAACATATTTATTCTATAGTAGTTAGGGCACAATTTGTGGCATAATATGAGTCTCCGCTATGGTGCATTATTTCATTAAAAATTGAAAATATCACAGATCAGATTCAAAGAGCCTGAAAACGGTTATTATGTAATATACCAATCATCAATGAAACTCCATCATAGACATTGGAATTGGAATTGAAAATCAATCCAGTTCGAATATTAGTGATGTAGGAACAGTATGACATCAGACACATATGACATAACAGAGTGATTACAGATATTAATTATTGAATCAATTGCTCTAGAAGCCTTGATTACTGTGCTATTACCTACCGGATATGCTAATCACGCATCATTGATTCAGAAGATGGGTGGAAGGGGAATTAAGGGTTACACAGGCATTGAATGTTCAGTAGCCGTGATACTGATTTGATACTCATATGATTTTATATTAGTTCTATCAGTTTTGATTCCAGTATAGAATTATACAGGGTGGGTGAAAAGTTCGAGAACGGCTTAATATCTCATACACAATGGTGATTTGATGGTGGGTGTGATTGGGAATCCTACTAAAATTGAAAATAAACAGCTGTGCTTAGTGAGAGAAGTTGTGTGTATTTTTGGGTTCAAAATTTTATAAAATTACTTGATTAATTCAATATGAAGTGATAATAAGGTGTTATATTTAAATATAGTTTGGTGTTTTAATTTCTATTAATTCAAAATGTTTAGCTTGTATATATTTTTGGACGAAAATTGAACTTGAACGTTTTACAGTAGAAACATAACCTATTTTTGGACATTTTATTAATTTATCAAAATTTGGGAATGGAATAGATTTGGGCCAAGCCTGTTGTTCCTTCCTAATCATTTTTATGTGATTTGTGATTCTGTCCACGAATAATACTTTACTGTGACTTCAAAACTCTTGTCCGCCATCTAGGATCCGCCATATTGAATGCAACTTTTTTTTAATAGGAAGTTGGTCATGCAATACATAATTTCGATACAGAATTTCAAGAAAAAATGAATGGCGAAAACCGCATATCGATATCTCAAACCGTTCCGAAGATATTCCCATTATTAACCAATACTATTCAAAGCAGAAAGGGAAGAAAAAAGTATGAGAACGGCACAGTATCAAATGGAAAAATGTGATTTCAAGGTGGGTGTGATTGGGGATCCTACTCCCATTGAAAATACTACTTTTCTATGAATTCAAAAATGTGGTCCGCCATCTTGGATCCGCCATATTGAATACAACTTAATTTTTAGCACATCCTCATCTCGAACCGTTTGAAAGATATTCATCCACATTATAAATCAATACCATCAAATCAGAAATGAAATAGATAAGTGGTATTGATTAATAATGTGAATATTACGGTTTGAGATATCGATATGCGGTTTTCCGCATTCATTTTTTCTTGAAATTCCGTATCGAAACTATGTATTGCATGACCACCTTCCCATTTAAAAAACAAAGTTGCATTCAATATGGCGGATCCAAGATGGCGGACAAGATTTGTGAAGTCATAGTAAAGTAGTATTTTCAATTTTAGTAGGATCCGCAATCACACCCACCGTCAAATTACCGTTGTGTATGAGATATTAAGCCGTTCTCGGACTTTTCACCCACCCTGAATAACTCCTAAAATTATTCCTTCGAGAGTAACCCAATCATTATGAGATCCAATCTCCGAGCAGAATATTGTTATATGAAGCTTGCCTTATCCCGTAATAGACTATTGCATTATAATGCATTCTTTGAAAAATTATTGTGAAAACTATTAAAAGTAAAATACCGAAGTCTTTAGTAATTACAGTGAGATACGAGAGACGATATCATACAACAATACAGATTATTTAAAAAGCTGTTTTACTCTTTTCCATCCCTTTAGCAAAAGCTAAACAACTTGTCCATTTTCTTCCCCTCTCACTTTTTCTTCTTTTTCTTTTTCTTCTTCTTCTTCTTCTTCTTCTTCTTCTTTTTCTTCTTCTTCTTTTTCTTCTTCTTCTTCTTCCCCGTTTTTTCTTTTTTATCTTCTCCTTTTGCTTCTTTGCATTCTGCCCCATCCTTTTCCTCACCTTTCTTGTCTTCCGTCTCCCTCTACCCTAAATTCGTTGACTGAATTTTATGCTATCACTGTCTCCCTATTCCACTGGTACATGTATAGGTATATTGGATTTGCGGTGTAATAACTATATCTCAGGTGTTATCCGATATCCTTTTTGGCAAGAGCTGGAGTGAGAAGAGAAATCAATAGAGACGGCTTATCGGTGTCGCGCTCTCTATATTCTAACTCACTGAATTCCGATCTGAGTTAGAGCATTTCCCTCTCGGAAATCAGATTATCAGTCAAGAGTGAGCTGCTGAAATATTTCCAGTGCAAAAGCTAAACAACTTGTATTTTTCTTCTTTTTCTTCTTCTTCCTCTTCTTCTACTTCTTCTTTTTCTTCTCTTTTGCCTTCTCTTGTTTTTCCTTTCCTCCTCTAAAACTTTCTTCTGATTTTTTTTCCATTTTCATGAATGAGTCAATGTCTTTTCAAGTTACATTTCTTAATTTCCTATTTCTCCTAACCCTTTCCAATTCGCCATATCCTCTTTTCCTTCTTGCTAACTTTTTTTTTCTAATTGCTTGCTCTGACCTTCCAACTCAGCTTCACTTTCTTCCACATTCTTGGAGTTTCTCTTTTATCTACTCATCATTATTCTTCTTCTCCAATTTTTCTTTTATCACCCTTGACATCTCCTCTTCTCTCCCACTCCCACACTTTCTATATATCCTCCTCCTTCTCCTACGTCTCATTTTTCCGTTCTTCTGCTGTCTTCCACTACTTCATTTCTCTTTTCCCTTTCTTATTCCTAAAATTATGTTGTTCTATTTCCCTTTTCCTTGATTCTTCCCAGATTTTTTTATTCATTCTCTTCTCCTCTCAACCCAACATGCAATTTTAACACTTCAAATATGATTCTACTCACTTCTAACCAATTTATCATCTTCATTTTGTCACATATTCTCATATTCTTCAACTTTTTCTCCTTAACCTCCTTCCTTTCCTCTTAGTTATCTTTCATTTTCCCACCAACTTTTTTCCTTTTCCATCTTCACCCATTCCCCCAATTACTTCTCTCTCAAGCTTATTCCTTTTCCTCTTCTTCATCTCTCTCACCCATCAGTTATCTATATTCTTCTCCTCTTTACCCACGATAACTCAGATTTGAGGTGAGTAAATCGGGTGCGAACATATTCCAGCAAAGTCTGAGATAAAGCGAAGTAATCCGCTAATGGCATCGTAAACAACGGAATTTCCGCGTCTTATCTGCGAGAATGATATCATTTTGAAGGGCACATCCGGAGAGGTGAGCTGCAGGGTTGTAGCTTCATTTTTAGGGCGGATATAAAGCTCGCTCATACTTCCGGGTGGCAGAGGTGAGCTTCAAAACTCAATTACTCAATCACTTATCTCTCAGTTTTAATGATCTCATAATTCACGATCAAGGATTTAACACTACAAATATTATAGAGACAAAGTTTAACTGTTTATTTTTTGTGTTTGTTCTACATATTCCGCTTAGTGAAGCACAGGAAAGCTACTATAATAGTAATAATCACGTTTCAAATTCAGTGTAAATGATAGGAAGCTATTGTTATCATGTTTCTTTCTCCACTGCCTCTTATAGTGGATAGGTCAAATTCAAGTTATCCCGGACTATCTGACCTAATAGGCCTATTAATTGTTGATTTTTGTGAATAATGATTAATATTCTCAAATAAATAGATTATATTCATCTGGAAAATTAAATTTTTTCATGATTCAAAGACTAATAAAGTATCATAATTGAGATTTCATATCCTAATAGCTCATCATATTTATATGAAGCGTAGAAACTATTTGGCAACTGTAGATAGTTCGGAAAGGATAGTGTTCTGAACAAAGCTCAGGCTAGAGCTACCAGAGGACTGTAATTTACTATTTAAATAATCAAATACAAACAAGGGGCAAAATTTAATCTTCAATTTGAGCCAGGTTATTTGTACAGTTAAACTCTGCATTAATGAACAATAAAAAAGAGCAAAAACTCACCAGCTTTATTCCAATCTTGACTACTTGCCCTTCGAAGCCTTTATTAGGTGTTTTGGTCAGGTTCAGGGTGGGATGAAATCTGGGAAGATAGGTTCTTGCTTCCGGGCTGCTTTTTCGCGTTCAACTTGCAGGCTATGCACTGTGTTTTGAACAAAGCTTAAACTGGATTCTTTATAAATTCAAATTAATTCAATTCAATACTATTTACGCTGTTATATTCATAATTCACACACACTACACTCAAACAATTTACAAGAAATTTCCGATCGAAATTACATGTCAAACACAAATTTGTTCTTGCAACAGAACAGGCTGACAAGACAAGACAGACACTCTCAGAAAAATCCACAATGCAAAGCAAGCTGGACGGTCTGCGCCGACGCAAACACAAGCCTGCTATTGGCAGAACCACAGTCTGGCATTCTGGCGCTACAATTCGAATTCTCTGGCCAGACCAGATAGAGCTCGGTATAATGACATACAAGAATTGCAAATCAATTTTAAAACAAACAGCAAACAGATTACTGTAGAGTTTGAAACTTGGAACGTTGATCTAACTATATTCTAAACTAATATTCAATATAGTGATGAATATTTTCGTACCTCTAATTAATTAGAAAAGAGGATGGAAACTGAAAATGAAATGAATGAAAGGAGATGTTTTCAAATCAGATGTGATTTACTCGTTTACTCATAACTAAGATGTTTCCAAATCAGAAGTGATTTACTTATTCACTCAACTTATTTGAAACCAAAGTTAGTAGACAGAAGGTTGGTCACTCATCTATAGTATTTTCGTTTAAATGCAATTGGAGTGGGGGAACTGCAGCCGTGACGTAGGCTGTAGTACAGAGTAGGCAGAATATCGCATTCTTGAAAATCATATGGTGTCGTATAGTCAAATTATATAACACAAACATTTTCTGACATGCAAGCTTTCTGTTTCTGCTTTACAATAATTATCAAAACATTCGAAAAATACAAGCGTTTTGTCATATAAAAGCAAAAACCTCACATCCTAACCTTCCCTTTCAAACATTTAAGGTTTATTCATCTTCTAGGTCGTGTTTATATTTTGTAGTTTGGCTATACATCAGCTTGTGAATTTCGGGAATGAGAAATTTTGATTCTCGTAGAACATGTACTCGATACCAGCATGTGTTCAGTGCATTTATAATGAATGAAATTCATCGGATTTATCGGGATCGGTTTATCTGTTTATTGCGATGCATTGGTTTATCAAGATTTGTTAAGGGTTAATCTAAAATTATAATAGTATAACGTTGTCTACTAACGCTTTTCCAGCTTATTAACTTTTTCGTGTCACGTTTTTAGATTCCTGAAAAACTTTCAACTTCATTTTATTCATGAAAGTTGAATGAACTTGAAATATTCAACAATATCATTAGAATCGGTGATTCTTTCGCTATAAGTATGGAGAAATTTTAAATTCTAGGTCAATCTTGAGGAGATTAAACGACGATATATTTGAAGATACAGTGAATAAACTGTATGCTCAGTGTGGTTACTCTATCACATTTTTACTACACGTGACGTCACGCTGGCGTTCCCCCCACCACTTTGAATCATACACCTGTGAGTGATCAACCTTTTGTCTACTAACGTTGATTTGAAACTACTACAATAGTGATACAGATCTAATAGATTTGATACAGATGACAGATTTTGATATAGATTTGATACAGGTGAGAATAGAATAATACAAATGGGTTTATAATAATATAGGCCTACAAACTAGAAGGGAAAATAAGAGATGACAGGTTGAATGATAAATGGTTGAACTCCAGCAGGATGTAAGAGATAAGGGAGACAGAGTGATAATGATGATAAGGGAAGGAGAAGGATAGAACTAGGAAGTGAGAGAGTATTCAGAGAACGTCTCGAGGAGTTTTGAATCATAATAATTGTTCCACATCCATTTCAAAGGATGAGAGATGTATGAAACTCTACCTGACATTCAACCTACAGCTGGAAACTATCTGAATACCGTAGCATGTATGCAAAAGTTGAGCGTTAGCTTTCATTTGTTGAAGGTGGAATACGGTATCATTGTTATAACTGCAGGATGTTGAAATGTGGGATCCATACATCTGTTGTTCAAAGCCATGAATACATTTTGAAGATGTAGATGAATGTGGGATGAAAATAATGGGTGTCGATGTGTTTAAAACATGTATGTGATTATGAATGAAATCTATTATATTCACGATTATATAGTGAGGTCCATGTTATAATGGCAGGTGATAAAGATAGAAGAATAGCGATGCCGATTCTCTGCATCAATTAATTATATTTCTACACTGTCAAAAACATAGTTGGCATCATTGTGGACCTAGAAAAGGATAGTAAAAGGCTTTGTCGAATGATAGACAAGGATAGCAAAACCAAAGTTGATCAAATACGGTCATTATAACGTGGACCTCACTATAGTTCATTCTTGATTTCAATATCAATACTGCTATTAATATTGATAGATATTGATAAGAATCTTGAATGAATAACATTGATATTAATCAATTCAAATTACTCACATTTATTGAATTAGCCGCGTTCAAATAACGTCATCTAACAAAACCAATATCACAGAAAACATTGGTGTAGGCCTAATATGGTAGAGGAATACAAGAGGGACAGTATTATCACTTTTAGTATTGATTCAATGATACAATGATAGGAAACTATCATGTAAAATATTTGGGGAGGATCAACAGGCACATTGTAGTCACAATAGCATTATAACTGACTGTCAATAACTGTTCTGACAATTTCTCTCTCAATATTATCCCTGTTGGGAAGGATATAAGCGCTTGAAAAATAATTTCCAAGAACGAACATAAAGATGCGTACAGACTTACGCTCTGCTCCGCAACCGAACGTCACTCCAGCAGAGCGATTGATGATCGACCGGGGGAGCAACAGTGGTTCGACCGGGGAACGCGAGAAGATCTAACATCTTCCGTAACGTTCATGATGGGTGCGACTGCAGAGCGGGGACGGAGCGACTGTAGTACGATGGACGAACGAGGGCGGAATGAGGGTGGAGCGTGTTCGGTGCGGGTTGGAAGCGCGTATATGTGTACGCAGCTATAGTCTGTAAGAAAAAATATATTGAACTTTCAACAACCTTCTATAGAATCTTCTAAATTTTTACTTTCCTTGCCCTATTACCATAGGTAAGGAAAGTATTGCTTTCCAAAAAAATTAAGGTACCCCTATTTCTAAATTTCTATACGTTTCAAGGTCCCCTGAGCCCAAAAAAATTGCTTTTGGGTATTGGTCTGTGTGTGTATGTGTATGTGTATGAGTGTATGTGCGTTTGTGTACACGATATCTCATCTCCCAATAAACGGAATGACTTGAAATTTGGAATTTAAGGTCCTTTCACTATAAGGATCCGACACGAACAATTTCGATCAAATGCAATTCAAGATGGCAGCTGAAATGGCGAAAATGTTGTCAAATCCAGGGTTTTTCGTAATTTTCTCGGAAACGGCTCCAACGATTTTGATCAAATTCATACCTAAAATAGTCATCGATAAGCTCTATCAACTGCCACAAGTCCCATATCTGTAAAAATTTCAGGAGCTCCGCCCCATCAATGCAAAGTTCGATTTTAGATTCCCAATTATCAGGCTTCAGATAAAATTTAACCAAAAAAATCAAGTGGAGTAGATTGAGCATGAAAATCTTTACAATTAATGTTCAGTAACATTTTCACCTAAAACTGAAAATAAGCTTCAAATTCGAGAAAATGTGATTATTCAATTGCAAATTATTGTTGATTCTATTAAATCATTCACTATGAAGAGATAGCAGACCTCATGTGTGTCTCCAGCGTTATTGCCCTGTCACCAGCTGGCTCAAATCTTTGAATAGTAGACTTGAGATGCGCGGGAACACTAGAGTCAGGTGATCAATTTTCATAACGGCAAGGAAAGTTGTGTGAGTGCACCACACCAGATTTTTTAAGTAGTCATTCTGACTTCAATAAACTATTATTGTTCTAGTATTAGTGGAATACTTATTAGTAGAACTCACTTGTTTGTATCGATCAATATTGAACTTTGACCGTTTTATCATTTCAAATCTTTCAATATTTTATTCACACCTGGAAATGAATTAGTCTACTATCTACTATCACTATCGTGATAAATCACTATCATGTGATTGTTAGTAATAGTGGTGGTTACGATACTGTGGTAGATATCCATCTTGAATGAACCTACTTGAAGTTTTAACATCCACTTATTTATTTATATAAATAAAATATTCAGGCGTGGCAAACTGGTGACGGAGTGCACAGGATAGAGATGAATGGAGGCGTATGTTGAGGAGGCCAAAGTTCACCCAGGACTGTAGAGTCGAATAAATTAAAAGTAAAGTAAAGTATTTATTGAATGATAGTTCTATAATAACAATCTTTTTCAAGTAAACAAAAATCCAGAGCAAAAAAATCTACATTGAATTTATTGAGCCATATGCTTGGAAGTTGGCTGACACAACAAGGTGAAAGTTAGGTGAAAGCCGTCATTGGCCGAGACAAGACACACCCACAATGGGCGGAGCATTCATACTACAACTGACACGGGTGACATTCACTTCATCAAGATCTCAGTTGATCTAGAAACAACCACCATAATTAGCTTTAGTACGTCCAGTTTTCTAGTAGTCAAGTATGTCATGTTCCTGTTGCTTAGAGAAAGTCTAAAGGATACAGTGGATCGTATATTTAATTTTAAGATTATAAAATAATTCGGAATATACCAGCATAATATATTGACATTAAGAGCTAAACCTCAACTCCTCCTAATCTCTCTTCAATCAAATTTGCCTTCTAGCAAATCCCTAACTAGTGTAACTGACTGTGAATCAGCCTTCAAGGATACCCAATCATCGAACTACTATTTTCACAAAATCCTTCTTAGTCAGTGCCTGTCGTGCATGGAATACACTTCCTGTTTCTATCAGGTCTATCGAGAGCCGAGCGAGCTTCATTCTGACTTTAAAAAAACATATTTTGGAACAAATGACTGAAACTGTCCGGCCCTAGAACGATCACATGACAACCATCCCTCACCCATTCCACCAATATAAACCTTTAAACCATGTTATAGAACGAATTATATATATATATTATATAAACTCATGTTATTTCAATTATCCGCTGCATACTGCTGTATATTACTGAAAGTTGATAACCCTGATCTACTTTCAGCCTACTTCATTTTATTAATCAATTATTTGATCTTATCTAACTATATAATTTCTTTACTTTATCAATTTTCTGTTTTTTTTCTCTTTAATATTCATATTGATTGAACCTTTTACAATATTTCCATTAATAAATAAATCCTTAGTTTAAATAACGAAATTAACGTTTTGGTAGAGAGTTAGTGGGGTGGATATTTTTAATATTCTTTCCGAAGAATGGACATTGATATGTCCAAAGCTCCGCCAATTTATGTAGATGCATAACAATATGATTATTATCTATAGTTATTATATTACAAATTGCTTTTTCATATCATATACAATTCAATAATTATTTTCTTAGTCTATATTATGTAAATTCATCTATAATTTTGCTGTATTGTAAGCTATTGTATATAAGTGTATAAGCCAGTATATATTGTAATCTACATAAATAAAGTACTCAATCAATCAATCAATTCAACGAAAACTTGATGCCGTGGAAACTCAACGTACTTGAGAATTCTTCCAGTATCTCAAGGATTGGTACTTGACGATTTGAAAACTTGACAAACTGAATAATTTACATACTGAGAGCATGAGAAACTGAAAACTTGACAAACTGATGTACTCCCACTGAAACGTACGGATAAACAACTGTAATTAGTGTAACATAGCACAGCAAAACTATGAATCGAATAGAACTTGGTAAATGTCAAACCTTGTTTACTGAACTTTCTCTATTGATTCATTTGAAATATACCCATTCAGTATTAGCAACATATTTTCTCCAAATTCCATAATGTGTGAGATCATAATATTATATTTCATTCAGTCGTTCAATAATTCATCAATTCACTTATGTGACCAACATAGCGGCAAACGTTTTGTGTCACATTGTATGGAGATGTTTCATGAGGCATTATTTGTCGAAAGGATGGAGGATGCCTCAGCATTTGGGTTCCCTCAGCCTGAAATGCCTCTGCATTTGAGTCCCCTCAGCCTGAAATGCCTCACAATACACGAGCAACAATGGGAGAGTAAATGGAGTGGACATCGAGTATATATACAGTTATAAAAGAGTTGAACTGCAGCTGTAATACAGTTGAGATACAGTTATAATAAAATATACTATGGGCTAAAGTGGAGGTGCCACTGATGATATACAACAGGGCTGAGCTCTATATTTCATTCTCTTTTCAACGCTTACTTATTTTCCTCTACGTTTTCTCCAAAACCAACATCTTCTCCCACTTTTCCGTTGTCTGTTATCCTATACTATTAAACAAGCAACTTCTGTTTATATGTTTAGATGTCTAGATGATTATACGTTTATATTTCACCGGATCTCGAAAACGACTCTAACGATTCTCACGAAATTCCGAACATAGTAGGTTTATAATATAAAGATTCGATTGCACTAGGTCTCATCCCTGGGAAAACTCGCTGAAGGACATAAAAAGGATAATTTTTATTCATCCTTGGAAAAACAGCTGATAATAATTATTTCGTCGTCTGTTGGTGATGGAAGTGAGTGAGCGAGTTCATGTGTGTGGGACTGTGTCAAAATTATGACTCAGCTGTTGAACTTTTGTAATCATTCAATCAGGCACTTAGTGCCGGTTGCAAAAAAAGTCGGGTTATTTTCAATCCTGATTAATTCCAGTAGATCCATCTTTTTGAAATGGTCTGATTTGGTTCACGTGAAGTTAATCAGGATTAAAATTTAACCGGCTTTTGTGCAACTGGGCCTTTGTGAGGGAAATTTTTGTATTCCTCTGGGAATAAATCCCAATTTACTGTGATTAGATAGAACATTTCTGTATGAATTTTATTATAATTTCTTCTTTCGTAATACATTTTTATGCTTTTGTACTCCAGAGCGAAGCTCGGTCCCCGATATTTCGTTGTTGAGTACCATTCCTCACTTTCTAGTCCAGTCACTAAATACATTGCATGCAATTTATATTGTAGTTCTGATTTTTAAATATATTATTTGGGTACCTAAGAGAAGTCCAGAACCAATTTCTTCATGCAAAATTTCCTTGTGCTAGATACAGGATGACCCAAAGACCTCGTATTTTCGGCTCATTTTACAGTTTTCAGCTATTTATGCCAAATCTCGTAATCGGACAGGAAAATTTGCTCTCGTCTTTATTTTGGATTATGAAATTCTAAATAAAATGATATCATTCGAACTCTCTATCTCCAATGAGTACTGAGCTATGATTTTTCGAAAATGAGTGAAATTTGAAGAGAAAAATCAATTTTGATGAGCTTTAACTTTTGATCAACAATATCTTCCGATTAGATGTATTATTCAAAATCCCTCCAAGCGTATTTTTGTGCTCTACAATCTGAGATCAGGTAGAGCGCTCTATATTATAAAGATTTTCAGGTACACCTGACAACAATGCTCCTTGTATTGTGAAAAACACCTAATTTCCAACTTCAACCATCATCACCAACTACATTTTCCTCACATTGATATTTCGCACAATGACATAAGTTCATGATATTATGTTCTATGAGAATCACCCTTTAGATGCTCTTCATTTCAGTTTTTCCTAGTGGAGAGGCGCGCTTAAGGACACTTCAAGGATCAAAATTTCAAACACTTATAACTTTTGACACAATGCTCAGAGTTTATCGTACTACACTTCATTCTTCTCGGCTCGTCAAGGCGGTCCAAAAATCATGCATCTTAAGTCAAATTCGGTCGAAAAATGGAAAATGTATTGTTGAGTGTGTTTAAGCCCAGTGATGATTTAGTGGAATATTTTCATTTTATTTGGTTTTAAACTTATCTAAATTGTAATCTCCTATTTTATATAATATATTTTGGGCTAAAAATTGGACAACACTTATAAAGTGATAAACATAACCTATTTTTGGACAATTTCTATCCAAATTTTGGAAGTAACAGCATAGAGAAACGATAGCATAGGTAGATATCCCATGGTATAGGGCGATTATGTCGCAACTTCTACTGTTATCTCAAGCCGATAGTTCACATTGTTCTTTCCCATGCAGATGTGTGACGCTGGTAGTCTCTCAAATTGTGCCGTTCATACACTCTCACCCCAACAAAACAGTGAAAATTGACAATAATCAACAGTAATCGGCTTAAGATAACAGTAAAAGTTGCGACATAAACGCCCTATACCATGGGATATCTACTTACGCTATTGTTTCTCTATGGTAACAGTTTAGGACTTGAGCCTGTTGTTCCTTCCCCAATCATCCATAATGAGTTGAGAATTGTATTGTATTTATCAATGTATGAAATGGGTAAATAATATACTGTACTGTTCTGATACGTTCCATTAAGTTACATTTAGTTCTAACTTCAAGTTTAGTTAGCCTATCGTCAACTCTGTCACAATACTGACTCTGTCTACATAGAACCAGATGTATTTTTATCTCAGGTAAAAGACACTGGAATCGAATCTATAGCTTTGGGAAAAAATTACTAGCTCTCAAAGACCTCTTTGAGGCACTTATTGCTTTTGCACCAACCTTTTCCACATTGAAATAATAAACTCGCCGTGGAGGAAGCGTTTTATTTCAACGGCAAGGGAGCCGACTAAAGATACGTCTGTCTGCTAGTTCCACTACACTTACACTTTTACAAGCCCACACTTACACTACACTATACACTTTTATAAACAGTGAAACAGTAGTCCGACCCATTCCGACCCATAATCGAGTTGTCTGAGCCCCGAGTTGGCTCGATAAAATACCAGAAAGGGAAAAAAGGAAAATGGAAAAAGAAAGCGGTGAAGAGATATAAGATGAAGTGGGAAAGAGGTGGAAACGAAGGGAGTAATAGGAGAAAGAAGGATAAGGACAGGGGGGATGAGATGGAAGAGAGGAGGGAGGTGGAAAGAAGGAAGGGTGTGGAAGAGGAGGAGGAGGAGGAAGATGGGTGAGTAGAATGAGGTCAAAGAAGTGGAATGGAAGAGAGAGTAGTAGAATTGGGTAGGAGGAGAAGATTGAGGATGAGGAGAAAAGGCAAGAGGTGAGGGATAAGAGTAGAAAAAGAAGTGGATGAAGAGGAGGAGGAGGAGGAGGAAGACAAAGGGGAAAAAGAGGAATATGAAAGAAGAAAAATAAGGAGTAAGAGGAGTGAATAGAGGATGAGTAGGAGAAAAGGATGAATAGGAGAGGAATAAGATAGAGGAGGAAAAATAGTAGAAGTCGTAGGGAAAATATGACGAGGAGGAAGATGAGAAGGAGGAGGAGGAGGAAGAGGTTGAAGAGGAGGAGGATGAAAAAGGAGGAGAAGAAGGAGAAGGATGTGAAGCAGGAGGAGAAGGAGGAAAATCAATGAAGAAGCAGGAGGAGGTTGGGAAGTTTCAGATGGAAGATAAGAGAAAAAAGGTGAAAAAGATCTCGAGGAGGAGAAGGGGCGGCATGGAATAATGAATAGGAAGAGAAAACAAGATGGGGGTTGAATAGGAACTTAGAGGAGGGTGAGGATGAGGGAGAAGAAAAAGATGAGGGTGAGAAAGAGGGGAATAAGGAGGAATACAAGAAGTAGAAACAGAAGACGAAGAAGGAAGAGGGATATGAGGAGAAGGAGTAAGAAAGAAGGAGGAGTTGAAGAAGGAGTAGGAGAAGATAAAATAGAAAACGAAATGAATTGAAAAGTAGGAGGAGTTGGAGGAGATGAGGACTGAGATGCGAGGAAGAAAGTGAGAAAGTGATAAATATGACGATAACAAAGAGAAGCTAACGGAAATGATACTGGCTGTGGACCGCATCCTCAGGGAGCAACAATAACCGCTTCTTTCTCAGACGTTTTGAGTGCTACAGGTTGAAATGTAAAGAGCCAAAAAAAAGAACTTCAAGAAGAGAATGAATTGAAATAAGTAAGGCAAGAGAGTGTGATCGGAGAGGATATATCCGAGAAGAATTGATAGATACGTTGGATATATTGTAATTTATTATTCTGCTTGTACGTAGGCCTACATTTTTCCTTATTCATAAGGTGCGTACAGATATACGCGCCGCGAACATGAGCAATTCACTTTTAATCAGCTGACTATATCTGTATTTTTACAGAAACGATATAAGATATAGATATAAAAAGCTTGGCATCAGCTGATTAAAAGTGAATTGCTAATGTTCACGGCGCGTAAATCTGTACGCACCTTACCCTTACATACCACATACGCTCACAAGTTATACTTGTCATTATGGCTATTTATTGTTATTTATTCATCCATTCATTTATTGTATAAAACACTATCATAATACAATTATGACATTGGAGGAAAAACTAGGCTGAGCCTGTACTATTTCTCTCCAAAATTTCGATAAAATATTGTTAGTATTGATATTATCATAAGTGAATATTGTTATATTATTCTACTGTACAAATTATTTTCATGTCACTAAATTCTGCTCTGCTAGGCCGAAAAAGAATGGGTTTTATATGACAGTGTTCATAACATCACACATTGGCAAAATGAAATAGTGTGAACATTCCTATAAGAATCAATGGTATTCTACTATTATTTCCTGGTTAGCGGTGAAGAATCTGATAGGAAAGCCGGACCAAAATAAGAAAGTTTATTACATGAATGAAAGTACTGTATGTGCATTATATGTGAATCTATCTTCTATCTATATATATAAAAGCGAAATGGCACTCACTCACTCACTGACTGACTGACTGACTGACTCACTCACTCGCAGAACTAAAAATCTACCGGACCAAAAACGTTCAAATTTGGTAGGTATGTTCAGTTGGCCCTTTAGAGGCGCACTAAGAAATCTTTTGGCGATATTTTAACTCTAAGGGGGGTTTTTGTTCTTTTAGCATGTATATTCTTCTTATTCCAATATCTTAGAATTATAATTGAAATTTCCATACCATATGTTAATATAGAACTATAATCTAGAGAGAGTACCTCTTCGAAACAGTTGTTCTGGTAACTCAATTAAAAATTTTGTCAGGTTGGCATTAAGTTGAGTTGACTTTGTTAGGTTGGCACCAAGTTGAAGATTGAAATGCATTTATCGCGGAAAAATTGATTGGGCACCGCTACTTCAATCAGAGCTATTCCTGGGAATATTATATTATACATACGTCTATATTATAGATATAGACGTATATATATTATACGTTATATTACTAGCCGTCCGGCTCGCTTCGCTCGCCATATCCGTTTAGCCAGACGTTTAGTCTAGACCCCCGACTGGATCGTCCTAATAAATGATAAAAATATGACATAAAATTTCAAATTTGGTAGGTATGTTCAGTTGGCCCTTTAGAGGCGCACTAAGAACGGATTTGGAAAAATTTCCTAAGATATGCCCAAAATCTGCGTTTTTCCATCGTTTTTGTAGCGTTCTTCTCTCAGCTTTATCGAGAATAAATAAACAGAAAATATTCAAACTTAGCTCAGCTAGGGTGTAATTATGTTGCGTTTGAAGGAATTTGAAATAACGCCAAAGATACGCCCAAAATTAACGGTTTTTTGCGTTTTCTCAGTTCTTTCATCAAGTAATGGACAGAAAATGTTCAAATTTGGTACAGAGGTTTAGCTAGGGTCTAAAAATTGTGTAATGAGATGATTTTGATATTTCATCAAAGATACGCCCAAAATCAGCGTTTTTCACAGATTTTCTGCGTTTTCTCAGTACTTTGACTTTCTGATGGAATGAAGCATGCTCAAACGGAAAATGCAGGCGAGCGATGCGAGCCCGCTGATCTCATTTTCGGACGATCTAGTCGGATATGGCGAGCGAAGCTAGCCTGACGGCTAGTATGTTCATATTTATATTGGAGAAAGGAAATAAATAATGATAGTATATGATTTGATGTTATATATATGGTTAGCTTGTTATGGAGATAGGGTTGCTAGCTTGTAGGTATTGTGCTTGTTAGCCAGGGTATGGAGGATGCAATATTAAATTTGGATGTATTGGATATGTCATGCTACTATCATATTGTGAAGGACTTCTGACCCATATTATATAACATATAGAGACGAATGCACACCCACTCACTCTGAATCTAATAATCTCCAAATAAGATCAATAACATGAAGCAGATATTTGCAGTCTCTGACAAGAATTAATATTACAGAAGTGGCTGAGTCGCAAATAAAGGCACATGCTTCTCTCTCTCTCTTCTTCGTCTTGTTCCTCATCGTTCATCTCTTTTCTCTTTCTATTTTCTCTCCACCTTTAAAACGTTTATATCTCTCTTATAACATCTTCCACATTGGATCCATTTGAAAGTTTTGAATCTGATTTTTCTTCTATCTTCACTTCCTCTTTCTCACTTCTTGATTGTTTACATCTTCGTTTTGTTATTCTTCTTAGTTTTATTCTTCTCGTCTTTTTTTCTTCACCTCCTCATCCTCCTCTTCTTCCTTTTCCTCTTATTCCGCCTCCCTCTTCGCCTTTTTAGTCTATTCTCAGATTTCTATTTCCTTCTATTTCTCCCTATCCTCTATCTATTTTTCAATTCTTGCATGCTCCCACTTTTTATTTTAGGTATTAATTATTCAGTCCCTGTTTCTTCTCCTCGGTTTTTATACACTCCTTCCCTCATCCTCTCGACATTATTTTACTAGCCTTTCTCCCACATCATCTTCTATTTCCTTCTCCACTTTCCTCTTCACATTCACCTATACACCTATACTCTCAGTTTCCACTATCCACGTCTTCTTCTTCTCCTCTTGTTCTTCTTTTTACTGTCCAATCATTTTTTTCTTATTCTTTGAATTTTCATTCTTCCCGCCAATCACAGTTTCTTCTTATTCTCTTGCTTTCCTAGATTTTCATTCACTGGTTACTGGTTACTTGTTACTGGTATTATTTTCCAATTTCATCGTTTTATTTCTGTCTTCTCTATCTCTGTTTTTATCCACTCCGCATTCACCAATCATTCTGTCTTTTTTCTCCCTCCTCACCCACTTTCTCTTCCACTGACTCTCTGTCTCTATCCTTACCACTGTGTATCCCTTTTCCTCCTCTCCTACTTTCTCTCTCACCCCTACCCATCTACTATCCTCCCTCTTCCCACGTTATTCTCCATCTCTACTTTCCCCAGTCGTTTTTTATATACGTGCCCTCAAAATAAGAGCCCTCCGAACTCCCTAGAGCCCCCAGATTCGTCCATTTCTCCAGAGCTTCCGCCCACACAACAAACAATATTGAATTCCATTCTCAGATGCAATAGCCGATGGCTGTTTTCATTCTTGGCTGTTGTTATGCGATTTAAGGCGTATTTCCACATATCAGTGTCAAAGTCAGTGACCGGTACAGTGAAAATATAATTCCCATGAGCTCTAATGGGACTGTTCCCACTCAGCCCGACCAAGCGAGTATGAATAGTCCCATTAGAATTTATGGTAATAATATTATTACTGTACCGGACACGTTCACTGATACTGATATGTCGGAATACGGCTTTAGATTAGTCGCATATTGAGATGCGACGCGACACCTTCGTGACATGACGTCACCCGAGTCTGCTAGATTATTTAATATCATAATTATTATAAGATCATTTCATTCTCCATTCTTAATTCTTTAATTGATTCAATGATACAAGATAATTTTTAAAACAATTTGGTGGAGGTTCAACAAGCACAACCTTGCATAATGTTCACACGAGCTGACTTCGTCTCAGTGTGAACATTATAATATATGACCATATGATACAAATTAACTCATCGAGCAGACTCTAGTCACGTCGTGTCATGCTACGTCTCAATATGCTGATAGTGAATGTTTTTGTGATTTTTCTGGCTCCAAATCTATCAAGTTTTTTAATATTTTTCAATTTATTAATGCATTTTCAAGTGTAAAAATAATTTGTTTCATCTTTCTGATCAACCGAGATATAAAATTTTTAGTATAATGTATATTTGGACTGCAAATTTTTGTGATCTTTATAAATGTGTTTTTATAACCTCATTTGGACTATTTTTATCAAAATTAGGGAGAGGAACAGTTTTGGGTTTATCCTGTTGATTCTCTCCCAATCATTAATTTGATAATGTGATTAAGGAATGTAATGATAAATGTAATAATATGCGAATTGTCTTAAATTGCTTATTCCATACTCAATGTATCTCCTATAACATGATCTGATTCTGATTATGAATATGATTTGAATTCGAATCGAAAATGAACAAAACTTTACAATAACTGAGATATTCAGTATAGTTAAGCTAATCAGTATAAATCGCCATATTTCAGTATGGTTAAGCTATTCAGTATAAATCACCATATTTCAGTATGGTTAAGCTAATCAGTATAAATCGCCATATTTCAGTATGGTCAAGCTATTCAGTATAAATCACCATATTTCAGTATGGTTAAGCTAATCAGTATAAATCGCCATATTTCAGTATGGTTAAGCTAATCAGTATAAATCACCATATTTCAGTATGGTTAAGCTAATCAGTATAAATCACCATATTTCAGTATGGTTAAGCTAATCAGTATAAATCACCATATTTCAGTATGGTTAAGCTAATCAGTATAAATCGCCATATTTCAGTATGGTTAAGCTAATCAGTATAAATCACCATATTTCAGTATGGTTAAGCTAATCAGTATAAATCACCATATTTCAGTATGGTTAAGCTAATCAGTATAAATCACCATATTTCAGTATGGTTAAGGTAATCACTATAAATCGCCATATTTCAGTATGGTTAAGGTAATCAGTATAAGTCGCCATATTTCAGTATGGTTAAGCTAATCAGTATAAATCACCATATTTCAGTATGGTTAAGCTAATCAGTATAAATCGCCATATTTCAGTATGGTTAAGCTAATCAGTATAAATCGCTTCAAGTGTTTTATTAGTGTAGAAACCCGCAACAATATTCATTGAATATTCATATTTGTATACACTATGCGATAATGTTTGCATTGGCACTATTCACACACAAGAATAGGTTTAAATAATTTTTCGGGGTGAATGACCCAATTTAATACATTTTTATATACCCATATATATGTAATGAAGTGCTCATAGACTAGATATTGTCCAACCTAAAAATTGACTCTCGGTTTTTAATAGATCTGTGGTTGGACAATATCTAGTCTTTTTATTTACTATGGATAACTAACACAATGGGCCATATGAATAAAACCAATTCAATTCAATTCAATTCAATTTATTTTTTCCTTCTGAATACAATTCAAAGCAGTTACATAGAATCTTGAGCAATAAAGTTTATACAATTCAAGAAACGATATAATATACTTACTAAAAACAAACAACAAAATATATAACTATACTAAACAATAAAACTCTTGAGCTATCACAATTTTATTCTTGTATAAAATTCTTGTATCAGATAGGAAAGAGCTTACATAGGCAACAAAGGCCTGTGCGTAAGCTCGAGTTATCATAACAATATGCGTTATATCTATAATTATAAAGAGAGATCTCAATTTTTATAAGAGATCTAAACTACATTAAAATAATTTTCAATGATGAATCTATAATCCCCATGCATTAAGAAGGGATAAAAAAAGAGGAAAACTAAATTATAAATAACTTAAAATTTAACCAAAGCATAATATTATGCTCATGAGCATGAGCATGGAGCATAAGGTTCTGCTCATGAGCATTGGGTAGAAGCATAAGCATTCGCTCATTTTTTATGAATAAGTTTTACCTTATACTCTTACCTCGTGCTCCTGAACTCTGAAGCAAATGCTCAAGTATTTTTAAGATTTTTTATCAGCTGATTCGCCTTTGTGGCATTACTTTGTTTTCATAGCTCATGTTAGCGCTGAATATGCAAGTAGGAGACACCGCTTGTGTTTGCGTTGTCTGCTCTGTTTTCTATTTAAGAAATGAGTTTTAGGTTAGTTGAGTTTAAAATTTTGAAATAATAGCGTGAAAAAATGTCATCCCTATCTAAATGTAATTTTCAGCATAATCTTTTAATACCAATAGCCTTCTTATAATCGTCTACACTCTCATCTTCTTAAATGCCTATTTCCTATGTTGTGATGTCTATCTTTATATCAGATAGTTTTCTTTTGGATTTATTCTTTTGTAGGAATAATGGTGATATATACATCATGGTTGAATCTAAAAAGAGTTTTATAGTTCTCAACTACTGGTATAGTTTCCTCTTCCTCATACGAATTAGTTGAGCCATTTTACTATGAGCAAAAGGAGAAAAGCTGCTCTAGACTAGACTCTCCTTTTTTGAAGCATTTGCTTCAAAAGTTGAGCAAATGCTCTAGTTTATTCATACAGTTTCGAATATAAGCTTTTTCTCTTGAGCAAATGCTCAAACTATTTTTTTTTTTATTAACATGAGCAAAAGGTTTAGTTCACGTTTATTCATAGAAAATGAAGCAAATGCTCCATATTTTAGAAGTATAAGCAAATACTCAACTTTATTCATATGGCCCAATATCAACCTTACAACTACTCAGAAATTGGTATTATTGTAAACCTCCCCAACCACATATGGTGAAATTCGGGGCACAACAACACATTGGGGAAAGATGAGAAGAGAGATGAAAATAGAAGAAAATAACAATTGAAGTTATGAAGAGACAGGCCCAATACATGGACCAAGTTTCTGGCTCAATTTGGGAGAGTAACTTCATCTGGTTGAATTGGGTTTTGAGGAAACTCTTCTTTGTTTTCCTCCTCCCCCTTCTCCTCCTCCTCATCATCCTCTTCCTACTCCTCCTCCTCCTCCTCCTCCTCCTCCTCCTCCTCCTCCTCCTCCTCCTCCTTCTCCTCCTCATCCTCCTACTTCTTTAATCATCCTCCTCCTCCTCCCAAATACCCCCCTCTCTTCACCTATTCATCCTGTTCGCCAGACCTAACTCATCACTTTCCTTTTCACTTATTTTTCTTCTTTCAGAGTCCTGCTTAATCACTACAGCTCTAGATGTATAAGCACCCATTTTTCTATTCCTCTGGTTCCTATTTCTCTCCTCTCCTCTGCTTCCTCTTCTTATTTTCCTTTCTCTTCGTTAACATTAAGCTGCGTTTACACCAAAGTTATCAGCAAAATGTTTATTTTTTCGTCCTTATAGATTCTATTAGATTAAACTGAGCTTGACAAACTCATATGCACATAATGTGTATGATAAGTTATGTTCAATCTGATAGAATCTATAAGGACAGAAAGATAAACATTTTGTCAATAATTTTGTTGTAAACGCATCTTTAGATGTCCTATTGGGTGCACCTTTGCCGGCTTTATTTATAATTGTATTTTGTTTTAATAATTATACCTTAACCAAAGTTTCAAAATAAGTGCTACTAAACTAAGTACAAATTAATGATGGTGCTACCTGACGGTTTTTCAAAGAAGTCAAACGTTACTGCTTGGAGTTGATTGATACATAGAGAGCTTTGATAAAGGCGTCAAGAATTTGTATGAAGCAAACGTTACTTAACACTGTGGGTTCAGACTAGTACTTGTAGAAATATAATAAAAACGTGTGGGTTATTCCTGGTTTGATTGGCGAAGCAAAATTTTTATTATAACGAGAAATTATTATTCATCATAACAAGCCTGTGGGTTCAGACTAGTACTTGTCGAAATACTATAGAAACGTGTGGGTTATCCTTACTGCGATTGGAGAAGAAAAATATTTATTATAACAAGCAATTACCAATTTCTAAAAGTTCAATCACTACAAATATCTTCGAAGGATTGGAGAATCAAAATATTTATTATTGCAAGCAATTACCAATTTCTAAAGGTTCCATCACTACAAATATCTTTGAAGATCAACTCAAAGAAAAGTTGAGATAATTTTCGCAACCAAATCATTTGAAGGTAGGTGGGACTTTTAACGAGCTTTTTCTTGTGTGAGAGAAGTCAATGAATTCCAACCCCTTGCTTCAGATCAAACAGCACGTGGAGCAGGGTTTTTCATCTTTGCTTTTATCTTGCTCGTGTTTTCCTCGTTCATTCTTTTTAATCGGCTTTCGAGTGGTTCCACCACTGACGCTGTTTGGGTCCAAGTCGAATATAGCTTTCGATTGAGTGAATGACTAACACAGGCACACACTGACGGCAACACACGCTCACGTAATCATTTCCAATTCAATTTGCTCTGATCAAACAAATCTTGTTCGCCAAGTTGGCGATATCTCGAAATAGAGGTGCGTTTTGTATGCCCCCTTTGCGGAGTGGTTTGGGGGTGCAGCGGGGAAGGATTGGTGAAGGGGAAGTGGTGATGATGATGATGATGATGATGATGATGATGATGATGATGATGATGATGATGATGATGATGATGATGATGATGATGATGATGATGATGATGATGATGATGATGATGATGAAGATGATGAAGCCAGGGGGAGAGAGTGATCAGGAAGAAAAAAGAACAGAAAGGGAATAGTAGAGAAGATCACAGAGGAGGAACAGAAAGAAGGAATTGGGAACCTATAATCTGATGAAAGTTAATTTTATGAGATGCATGAAGTTGAAGATTTTGGGTACCAATCAGTAACATTATTATGGAGAATATATAATTATGGGCAATATATGAAGAAAATCTAATTAGAATCATAATTGGACTTATGCGTTTTTCAGTGTGTTCTAGAACGTATTGACTGAGGATGTTGTAATTTGGTACATAGGTTCAGCGTTCAGTTGAAGATATCCGCTAATTATTTAGGAGATTAGGTACTTCTTCTAATTAAGTGAAAAACATATAAATATTAAATTTCAAACTAAAGGTTGGAATACATAAGCTGCCTTATGAGAGTTCGAGCCTAGTGTTAATATAGCTAGGATGTCTATTAAGATGTCTATAGGAAAGCTTGCATTTACTGCATTTACTCCTCATTCAAAACTGTTGATTAAATCATAGAGAAAACATGAAGATTTTAAATAATTTTCATCATTTGACTATGGTTAAATATCTTGAATGACGCGGCGAAAACGAATGTAAACAAGAACTAAGAGAATACAAAACTGATAAAGTCGTTTTGAGTTCTTGAGTTTTGTATTTTGTTTACTTTGAAGCTTAAAAAATACATAAAAACAGAAAAGATATATAGAGAAAGATACCACAGTTCAAGAAAAAACCTGAATAAATCATACTTGTAAACAAAATTTGGGAGTTTTTGATGACTCAACCAGACCTCACCGAGAATGAAGACAAAATTTACAGCAAGCTGAGTTTCAAGTTGAGTTGAAGAGGCTATTTTGGTACTTGTTTGAAAGTTGATTTGCAGCCGACAGCGAAATACAAAACTTGCTGCCTTTTTGTCGTGTCAGCATTTTCGGGGAAAAAGTTGGACAGAAGAACATGATGACAGAGAATGACGTCACCAGAATACCAATGAGTGGCTCCCCTTCTCCTCCTTCTTATTTCTTCTGCTCCTCCTTCCAGCTTCTTACAGCCAAATTCTTCTCACCTATGTTATAAACAATCTTTGTCTCTTTTCAAGCACTTTGTTGCCTCCTGAAAGTCTTGTAATGTACAGATTATCTTACTATAGTGAGGTCCACGTTATAATGGTAGTGAAGAAAGATAGGAGAACAACGATGCCGATCCTCACTGTATTGTCAAAGCCTTCTTGACGGTAGCTGATACAGGTTTATTACATTAATTACATTAATATGAATTGTTCATTCTCGTTTAAAATAATCATTTATATTTTATTAAGCAAGGAATTATATTTTTTAATAATTTTATAATGAATTTTCATAATGAAGATGAAATATTTTGTTAATTAATCATTAATTCTACATTGTTAAAAGCCGATATGGCAACAGAGCAAAGCAAGAAAAAGACAGCGCTATCCGCTTTGTTGAATGATAGACAAGGATAGCAATAACAATGCTAATCAAACACCGCCATTATAACGTGGACCTCACTATAGAGGTACTGTAGTTCCATGCAAATATTTAATTAATTGTTGAAAATCTATTAATTCATTAAAACAAGTAGTGCAGAACACTGTTCATTATAACAAGCACATAACACTAGATGTTGATAAGCAAGCTCTTAAAGAACTCTTTATCGCTCAATAAAGAATCGTTTGGTTTGCAGGTTTCATAGTTCCAGTAATAGTCACAATATCAATATTGAATTTCCATTTTCTATTCTGATATTTGCTATGATGTTTATTAATTATTATGTAATGTATTTATTTCTGAATTAAATTGATTTGAAACTAATTCCATCACCCACGCTCAAATCGCGCCTCCGTGAGGACTTTGGTATTAAACAAACAATGAAAAGCTGTATTCTTAGGAATACTTTCCAGAAATAATAATAGCCTACTAGTACTTTATTAATATAATACTATGCTAATACAGTATAATATTTTCAGATCGTGATTCGTGGAACATAAATCTCTAGTTCAGCTTATCATCCACATTTTTATGAAAAGTTATCCTCAGGTTCTGTGAATAGAAACAATTCTGTACTTTTGAAACCCTAGGAAACATTGAAATTAAGTGAAATCAAGTGAGTATCTTCAAAAATCGCCAAGAATAGGAACAATAGGATTCTCCAACACTACCAAAGTCACATCTTGTTGCGAGTCCGTTTTAAATCAAAAGCGAATGAAGCGAATTCACAACGGAAATTAAATTCAATGACAGACAAATTTGGAGCTTGCTATTTCTATTATGAACGTTAAATGGCGAGAATATCAGTTTGAAAAGCAATTCTGATCAAAAGCTTGTATCTCTTTCAATTTCGACACTTCAACTGTCTCTCTTTCATTTTACAACTCTCTCCCTCTCACTCATTTTCCCCATCACTCACTCCCTCCTCTTCAAAAGCCATTTTCAACCGAAAAAAGTAAAAACATTGTCTCTTTTCGAGCGTATTTTTCCGATACTCATCTTGACAAGGCAATCAACAATGCTTCACTGCGAAAATACAAAATTCCAACGAGAAGCTCTTCAAGCGCTTTCGTGGAGTCATTTTTTGTTTCTAATATTTTTGTACACTTTCAATCTACTGGTCATTGGTTTTTTCCCAACGAAATTCAAAACATAGAAGGGATGAGTTTGTTTACAGAGCAGATTTTGTTGATGTAAATTGAAGTCTGGTTGCTTATCTTCATCTCTTATCCAATACAAATAAACAAAGTTTATCAAGCAGATTTGTTATTTTCATTATTTTACCGAACATAGAAAAAGTATTCTAGAAAAAGTATAATGTATTGGTTAGAATCTCAGATTTTCTTCGTTCTGAACCACACTATCCCATTTTATTGTAATGTATGAATCTTTCATTCATTTTCATTTATTCTGTAATGTATTTATTTCTGAATAGAATCGAATTCAATTTAATTCTGTTACCCACATCCAATTCAAGCTTCAGCAAGAATAATTAAAGTGGTAAATTTTATTCTTTCTTTCTACATGAATCTTATACGGTTATACCTATAGTGAAGTCCATGCGTTATAATGGCAGAATTAATACATTGGTATTGCTATCCTTGCCTATCATTCCACAAAGAAGATTCTCTAGGTCCGCAACGTTTCCACTGCTTCCAGATCGTTTTCTAACAATATAGAAGTATAATTAATTACCAAATTTTACAAAAATTCCACCTCAATTATGAAGGTTTATTTCTAATTACTTGAAAAGTATATGTTATTGACTAATGAAATATAATTATTTCAAACAAGAATGAACAGTTAATATTACACCAGATAAATACTACCGGTATCAGCTTTCCTTTATATGAGGCAGTGGCAAGACAGAGAATCGGCAATGTTGTTCTCCTATCTTTCTCCACTGCCATTAGGCTATAACGGGGACCTTACTATAAAGCTGTAGACTATAATTCAATAGAGTAACGATTGATTGGTCATTGTGTGATAAAACCTATAATACCTATAAACGTATATCATAAGTATTGGACGAAGTATGAATAGTTCAAGGGAGAAAGAACTACAAAGTTTCTTTGAATTTGGATTTCATCATACAAGTACATTTTCAATCTACTTATAAAGTTCAACCAGCAGATGAAACTAATTTCAATAAGATCATATTTCTACTTGTTAAAATTTTCAAAATAACGAGGACATTCCACAGAAAAAAATTTCCAGTACAATCAAATTTTTCAGAGGAAAAACATTCTTCAAGGAAACTCATTATCCCACAAGCGTGGTACGTCATTATCACAATTTTAAAGGTCAAGTGAACTTAAGACGGTATTAAATTACTCATTAGGATAATGACTCTTTAACAATTAGAACACGTGACTACCAGAAAGTGTGTCGGTGATATTTCGATATTTCGATATTCTTTGGAGATTTGTGTGATATCAATATTAGTTTCTGGGTTTTAACTCAACTACAACACTGAGTTCCGGTTGCATGAAAGCCGGTTGAATTTCAATCGTGAATTATTCCACGAGAACCAATCAGAGAAGCCGTCTCATCAAAAAGGCCTTCTCTGATTGGTTCTCGTGAAATTATTCACGTTAAAATTCAACCGGCTCTTGTGTAACCGGGCCTTAGGGGAAAAGATAACTGAAATTCTCAATATCAAAAATTCATTTTTGTAGAATAGAATCGGTTTCTTAAGAAAAATCACAGAATAGAGAGGGGAGGGAAACATGAGAATGTTGAAAAAGATGAATCAAGAATGAACACTACAAAATGATTTTTGTTTGAGTTAAGAGAGCAGGAAATAAAATAGAATAATATTGATGGAACATACAATTGCCAGAAGCCTTTGACAGCGCAGTCGTCTTACAAGAGTAGCAACCCTAATATTTTCAGCAGTAATTTAATAAGTGCATGCTTCTGACAAAGGAAGTGTTCCACAAGCTAAGAGACGTTGTAGACATCGCCATGAGGAATTGAATTTTGAAGCAGAAGGAGAGAAGAGAAGGAGTGAGAAGGAAGAAAGTGGAGAAGAGAGAGAATCGAATAAGGAAAAGCCGACAGATCTAACAACAACGCCGACGTTTGCTCAAGTATGACTCATCACTTTTTCTCAAAGTCCAACTTCCTTAAAAATATAGATAGAGATTTCTGATTTCGGATTTGGATTCAGCGACCCCAAATTCTTTAAAGCATAAGTCCCATTTTCAAAAATACCCGAAAACAAGGGAGTTATAGCTGTTTTTAATATAGCTTTCCATTATCATATGATTATTGTTATATTGTTATATTATTATCAATTGTGAATATGACATTTTTTTTCAAATCAAATTTATTTCTCAAAAACATACACAATTATAATAACTAATATTATAAATATAAAAATAATACAAGAAAAATACTATTAAATATATAAAATGATCCCAAAACTGATTATATAGTAAACGTACTAAGATAATAATACTCCTGCCTCACAAAGGGACAGGCAAAGGTTTCAAGAAGTTTTTGACACCTGAGAGTTTAAAACATAAAATTATCAATTTTTAAAAGTTCTAGTTTTCCAAAAAAATATTGAACTATGAAAAGATGAGTCCAAATATGAAATCAAAACATTCTCCACTCATCACCTAATAGAATAGGGGGAAAAGGAATGTTGTACAGTAAAATTCACTAAATTTCAGTTGTCATTCAACAATCCAATTTATCAGTTCCAATCGTTGAATATCACTTTAAATTACCAGCAACTATTGACTATTCTTTTACTTCCATCCAACTTTTGGCGACTTCATTCCGGTCCTTGTAGATGTCAAGACTTTTATCCCAAAGAGCAGGTCGGTTGCAAACTGCAGTAATCAACAGCTCCACATCAAACTCAGACATCGTGTAATGACAGGTGTCAAAGTCAAGTCAAGTAAACAACTGACAAGTCAACAAGTGTCAACTAGAGAAGTGAGTGAGCAAGCACAGTGCTGCCATAATGCGAAAATCATAACCATTGTATCAACTAATCTAAATTATCGTACTGTATTTCGTGAAGCCATGCTTTGTTAAAACCAGTTACTCAGAAAGCATTTTTTTGTTGTTCGATGTTTTGTTGTCCTATGAATTCTGTTGAAGCAAACATAATGTTAATTAAGAAGTTGTGCTGAACCTGTATAAAGAATTCATAGAATTCTTAGAATTCATAGAATTCTTAGAATTCATAGAATTCTTAGAATTCATAGAATTCTTAGAATTCATAGAATTCTTAGAATTCATAAGAACGGTAGAAAATCAATTTTACAAAAATCAATGTACATGTAACTGGATTTAGAAGATCAATACGATAATGTGCTCTATCACAATTTAATCACAGAAATGTTTAAGTGAAAACGTTGGGCACAAACCTTCTGCCATGAGGAGACAATAAATTATGAAAAGCTTGATAGCTTGAATAGTGATCTGATATTGTTACACGTTTTTAGTCTAAGACATAATATGTCTTAGACTAATTTTTAATGTTTCTTCAATCGGCAGGAAAACTTTAGTTTTTCAAAGTTATCTCACTCCCTTATTTTGGGATATTTTCAGAAATCAAGATAAATATCCTACCAAATTCCCTACACGAATACAGTGTAAGTTGTATTATAATAGCTACAGTACTTAAGTACTGTATAGTACAGTACCTGTTCGTTTTTACCATATAAACCGAACAAAACCGAACCTAATAGAAAGCTTTATTAAAAACAGCCATAACTTCCTTGTTTTTGGATATTTTTGTAAACGGGACTTACGCTTTAAAGAATTTGGGGTTGCTGAATCCAAATCCGGAATCAGAAATCTTCTATCTATATTTTTAAGGAAGTTAGACTTTGAGAAAAAGTGATGAGTCATACTTTGAGCAAACGTCGGCGTAGTTGTTAGATCTTGCCTCTGCTTGCCTGGAGGGGAAAAGACGTGACAAAACGAGGTCCTGGATAGAGTCACCATGTGAAAGACACGATTTGACTCAATGTACTTCAACAAAAAAAAACGTGAACACTGTTCAGTGTTCAAGTTGCACGTCTCCTATCGTGTGAAAGTAGCCTAAGGCCAGTTTCACACGGCAGAGACCTCGCTCCTGGAATATCATATTACGGAAGATCATATTTATATTTTGCAGCTCTCCTGTACTTTCACATGGGGATCTTACAAATAAGCCGACAGATCTAACAACTCCGCCAACGTTTGCTCAAAGCTATGACTCATCACTTTTTCTCAAAGTCTAACTTCCTAAAAATATAGATAGAAGATTTCTGATTTCGGATTTGGATTCAGCAACCCCAAATTCTTTAAAGCGTAAGTCCCATTTTCAAAAATACCCGAAAACAAGGGAGTTATAGCTGTTTTTAATATAGCTTCCATTATCATATGATTATATAGTTCGTACTAAGATAATAATACTCCTGCCTCACAAAGGACAGGCAAAGGTTTTAAGAAGTTTTTGAACACCTGAGAAGTTTATACATAAACATTTTTAATTTTTAAAAGTTCTAGTTTTCCAAAAAAATATTGAACTATGAAAAGATGAATCCAAATATGAAATCATAAATCATCTCCACTCATCACCCAATAAAATAGGAGGAAAAGGAATGTTGTACAGTAAAATTCACTGAATTTCAATGTCATTCAACAATCCAATTTATCAGGTTCAAATCGTGAATATCACTTTAAATTCCCAGCAATTATTGACTATTTCTTTTACAATCAGAAAAATCTATTATGAACATACAGTATAAACATTGTGCTGATCTGAATCGATCTATGGTAATAATAGGAATTGAAAGAATAGAAAATGTCATGGCATTCCAAGTAGTGATGTCTGTGTATTAGAACTGCTGAGTTGATAATGCATACTGAAAAAAAGTCATGAATAGCTCAGACCAACCTGGCCTGTGATGAACCTGTACAAACAATTCATAGAATTCTTAGAATTCATAGGAACGGTAAAAAAATCAATTTTACGAAAATCTATGTACATGTAACTGGATTTAGAAGATCAATACAATAATGTTCTCTATCACAATTTAATCATAGAAATGTTTAAGTGAAAACGTTGGGCGCAAACCTTCTGCCATGAGGAGACAAATGAATTTATGAAAAGCTTGATAGCTTGAATAGTGATCTGATATTTGTTACACGTTTTTATTCTAAGACATAATAATTATGTCTTAGACTATTTTTAAATGTTTCTTCAATCGGCAGGAAAACTTTGGTTTTTCAAAGTTATCTTACTCCCTTATTTTGGGGTATTTTCAGAAATCAAGATAAATAACCTACCAAATTTCCTACACGAATACAGTGTAAGTTGTATTATAATAGCTACAGTACTTACGTACTGTATAGTACAGTACCTGTTCGTTTTTACCGTAGAATATATGATAATAGAAAGCTTAATTAAAAACAGCCATAACTTCCTTGTTTTCGGATATTTTCGAAAACGGGACTTACGCTTTAAAGAATTTGGGGTCGCTGAATCCAAATCCGAAATCAGAAATCTTCCATCTATATTTTTAAGGAAGTTAGACTTTGAGAAAAAGTGATGAGTCATACTTTGAGCAAACGTCGGCGTAGTTGTTAGATCTTGCCTCTGCTTGCCTCGAGGGGAAAAGACGTGACAAAACGAGGTTCCTGGATAGGAGTCACCATGTGAAAGACACGATTTGACTCAATGTACTTCAACAAAAAAACGTGAACACTGTTCAGTGTTCAAGTTGCACGTCTCCTATCGTGTGAAAGTAGCCTAAGGCCAGTTTCACACGGCAGAGACCTCGCTCCTGGAATATCATATTACGGAAGATCATATTTCATATTTTGCAGCTCTCCTGTACTTTCACATGGGGATCTTACAAATAAGCCGACAGATCTAACAACTCCGCCAACGTTTGCTCAAAGCATATGACTCATCACTTTTTCTCAAAGTCTAACTTCCTTAAAAATATAGATAGAAGATTTCTGATTTCGGATTTGGATTCAGCAACCCCAAATTCTTTAAAGCGTAAGTCCCATTTTCAAAAATACCCGAAAACAAGGGAGTTATAGCTGTTTTTAATATAGCTTTCCATTATCATATGATTATATAGTTCGTACTAAGATAATAATACTCCTGCCTCACAAAGGACAGGCAAAGGTTTTAAGAAGTTTTTGAACACCTGAGAAGTTTATACATAAACATTTTTAATTTTTAAAAGTTCTAGTTTTCCAAAAAAATATTGAACTATGAAAAGATGAATCCAAATATGAAATCATAAATCATCTCCACTCATCACCCAATAAAATAGGAGGAAAAGGAATGTTGTACAGTAAAATTCACTGAATTTCAATTGTCATTCAACAATCCAATTTATCAGGTTCAAATCGTTGAATATCACTTTAAATTCCCAGCAATTATTGACTATTTCTTTTTACAATCAGAAAAATCTATTATGAACATACAGTATAAACATTGTGCTGATCTGAATCGATCTATGGTAATAATAGGAATTGAAAGAATAGAAAATGTCATGGCATTCCAAGTAGTGATGTCTGTGTATTAGAACTGCTGAGTTGATAATGCATACTGAAAAAAGTCATGAATAGCTCAGACCAACCTGGCCTGTGATGAACCTGTACAAACAATTCATAGAATTCTTAGAATTCATAGGAACGGTAAAAAAATCAATTTACGAAAATCTATGTACATGTAACTGGATTTAGAAGATCAATACAATAATGTTCTCTATCACAATTTAATCATAGAAATGTTTAAGTGAAAACGTTGGGCGCAAACCTTCTGCCATGAGGAGACAAATGAATTTATGAAAAGCTTGATAGCTTGAATAGTGATCTGATATTTGTTACACGTTTTTATTCTAAGACATAATAATTATGTCTTAGACTATTTTTAAATGTTTCTTCAATCGGCAGGAAAACTTTGGTTTTTCAAAGTTATCTTACTCCCTTATTTTGGGGTATTTTCAGAAATCAAGATAAATAACCTACCAAATTTCCTACACGAATACAGTGTAAGTTGTATTATAATAGCTACAGTACTTACGTACTGTATAGTACAGTACCTGTTCGTTTTTACCGTAGAATTATATGATAATAGAAAGCTTTATTAAAAACAGCCATAACTTCCTTGTTTTCGGATATTTTCGAAAACGGGACTTACGCTTTAAAGAATTTGGGGTCGCTGAATCCAAATCCGAAATCAGAAATCTTCCATCTATATTTTTAAGGAAGTTAGACTTTGAGAAAAAGTGATGAGTCACATACTTTGAGCAAACGTCGGCACAGCTGTTAGATCTTGCCTCTGCTTGCCTCGAGGGGAAAAGACGTGACAAAACGAGGTTCCTGGATAGGAGTCACCATGTGAAAGACACGATTTGACTCAATGTACTTCGACAAAAAAACGTAAACACTGTTCAGTGTTCAAGTTGCACGTCTCCTATCGTGTGAAAGAGGCCTAACGGGGACCTTACTATAAAGCTGTTGACTATAATTCAATAGAGTAACGATTGATTGGTCATTGTGTGATAAAACCTATAATACCTATAAACGAATATCATAAGTGGTATTGGACGAAGTCTGAATAGTTCAAGAACAAGGGAGAAAGAATAAGAAGTTTCTTTGAATTTGGATTCCATAATACCAATACATTTTTACTGAAGTTTTAAGTTTTAAAGTTAAACCAGCAGATGAAACTAATTTGAATAAGATCATATTTCTACTTGTTAAAATTTTCAAAATAACGAAGACATTCCACAGAAAAAATTTTCCCGGGTAAATTTTCAGTACAATCAAATTTTTCAGAGGAAAAACATTCTTCAAGGAAACTCATTATCCCACAAGCGTGGTACGTCATTATCACAATTTTTAAGGTCAAGTGCACTTAAGACGGTATTAAATTACTCATTAGGATAATGACTCAATACAATTAGAACAATTAGAACACGTGACTACCATAAAGTGTGTCGGTGATCAGGAATAATTCGATATTCTTTGGAGATTTGTGTGATATCAATATTAGTTTCTGGGTTTTAACTCAACTACAACACTGAGTTCCGGTTGCATGAAAGCCGGTTGAATTTCAATCGTGAATTATTCCACGAGAACCAATCAGAGAAGCCGTCTTATCAAAAAGGCCTTCTCTGATTGGTTCTCGTGAAATTATTCACGTTAAAATTCAACCGGCTCTTGTGTAACCGGGCCTTAGGGGAAAAGATACTGAAATTCTCAATATCAAAAATTCATTTTTGTAGAATAGAATCGGTTCTTAAGAAAAATCACAGAATAGAGATGGGAGGGAAACATGAGAATGTTGAAAAAGATGAATCAAGAATGAACTCTACAAAATGATTTTTGTTTGAGTTAAGAGAGCAGGAAATAAAATAGAATAATATTGATGGAACATACAATTGCCAGAAGCCTTTGACAGCGCATTCGTCTTACAAGAGCAGCAACCCTAATATTTTCAGCAGTAATTTAATAAGTGCATGCTTCTGACAAAGGAAGTGTTCCACAAGCTAAGAGACGTTGTAGACATCGCCATGAGGAATTGAATTTTGAAGCAGAAGGAGAGAAGAGAAGGAGTGAGAAGGAAGAAAGTGAAGAAGAGAGAGAATCGAATAAGGAAAAGGAAGGAGTGTTGAATTAGTGAGAAGAAGAGATTGCAGGAGAGCGGATAAGGAGAAGAGCGTGAGTAGGAAAAATTGATGAACAGTATGTGATTAGGAAGGAAGGATATGTGGAGAAAAGGAAGAGAAGGCATAGGAAATAGGATTTGAAAAGTAAAGGAGTAGAATAAAATAGAATAGAATGACTGCCTTTTATTTTTCATAGAGAGCGAAGTTAGAGTCGGCCCTCTCTTACACTTAACTCTCTATTACAGGAATGAGTACAAGAAGTACGAGAAGTACATGAGTACAGGGGAGTACAAGAAGTACAAGAAAGCGAGAGAGGAGATGAAGGTGGCAAAGTGAGGAAGCAGAGGAGAAAAGATGATAAAATAACAGTGAAGTTTAGAAGATGTTGAAAAATCAGGAGGGAAGGGAGGTAGAAGGAGGAGGCAAAGAAAAACTGAGAAGAAGATGGAATGATTCGTAGGAGGCTAAGAAGAATAAAGAAAGAAGAATGGGAAGGTGGAGGGAGATATACAGAATGAGCAGACATAGTGAAAAGAAGAAAAGATAAAAAAGTAATAAGTAATTATTGGAAGCAGAAGGAGAGAAACATGTGAGAGAAGGAAGAATGTACTGTAAAAAACAATGAGTTGATTTGAGAGAGAGAGAGAGAGAGAGAGAGAGAGAGAGAGAGAGAGAGTCACAAAAAGAAGGTGAAGAAGACAATGGAAAAGAAGAGAAGATGTTGGGAAATTAAGAAGGGAAGAAATGGTGGAAGATGAGGAGAGTATTAAGCAAATAATTAAGAAGAGAATGAATACAAGAAGAGAGTGAGAGAAGTATAGAAGGGTGAGAGTAACGATGATAATATTCTCACCCCTACCCTCGAAACTAAAAATACTCGCTCAAAAGAAAAGCAACATCAAAGACTCGTTGACTGTTATAATTGGAATGTTGGGCTCCAGAAATATGAAGCGAACAATTGTAACAAAATCATTTTAATGAGGCAACCAGAATGAAATTGGGCGTCAAATAATCCTCATCAACAAAGATGGTGTTTTTCATTCCAGTCATTCAAGGACAGTAATTTGCAAGATTCAATTCTGTACCAGTACTAAAAATAGAGTAAATTAATGACAAATTAGTGTAATTAGTATACGCAGCTACAGATGATGATGATGTTGTTTAGTTATGAATTCCATGATGGAAGTAGTTTGAAAATTATGGTGACCTGATAGAGCAATTAGGCTTATCAAAGCATTCTGAAATAATTGCTTTTGAACAATTATTCATTTTTTCATAAAAAATAAATTCTTTTCCAATGTTCACAAAAAATTTACAGGAGTATGTGAGGCAACTGGCTCAACAACAAATCGAAAACAAAATACGATGTAACATTATGAAGAATAATCAATTCTCTATTAGTTTCATCAATGTACTGGGCTATACCAATACCTGTCTTCAGGCCTCACAACTGAAGCTCTAATAAACTATGACGTCATCAAATGTAGATCGATGATCTACTAGGGGTAAGCAAGCGAAATAAGAGCGCTGATGCTTGTTATCACATTTGATATAGTAATCAACAAAATTGGAATTACAAATTCACGGTCTTCCATTTCAATGAATATGGTTTGTTTATCATTCATCTAATAGTCGTTTGTGAAAAGAATTGTTGCGCGAATTATAACAAGACTCCAAAAGTTTCCGTACGGTATTTTCTTTTTCGAAAGATGAAACTTTGAAACGAAAATGGATACGAGCGATAAGAAGAAAGAACTTAAATTTTACAAAACAACGGTTTACGTGAAGTGTAGAAGAACAGGGTAAATAAAATATGAAATAACAGTGTAAATAAAATGTGAAATAACAGTGTAAATGTGTGAAATAACTTTTGAACTAATAAATTAAAAATGAATGCAAAGTGTTGCAACTGTCCATAACATAATAATATTAAAGGTTTTACCTAACTAAAAAACATTTTCCTGATGAGTTTCTTTGTAACACAGATTTATTGTGATCAAGTTTGTGGGAGCCTCTTTCCTAAATAAGAGTTACATCTAATTTGGTTTATCTTTGATTTATCTCTCCTCCGATTCTGATACAGGCTATTTAATATTTGGTTGTATTATAATAAGTATTTTTGGTTGAGATTAATAATATTTATCAATAGCTCTTTCACTGAATCGAGTGGGCCTATGTCTATCAAGCTGAAAGTATGGATTAATTATTGCATCTGTGGAATAAAGTGTTTTTATTTCAATAAAATTTTTCCAATAGAATACAAATTTCTTTAATCTGGAATTTAGACAGTATTCCATCCAATAAAAAATCGATACAGTAACAAAAGTTAGAGAGCATACATTGATAAGCTAGTAGAAACTACTATGATCTAGGAAGAATCAATCTACATGTTATGACGTCATTAATTAGTTGTTGGGCCTGAAGTAATAGTAGGTATTGGCTATACTGATGTTTCTCACTTTTTTCTAGAGTCTGGGCCACATTGAATAATTTAATATTTATATTATCAAGCCTATTATTTATGTTAGTCTAATATTTATGTTTACAGTCTATTTGAAATTCAATATTTCCTTTGTTTCGTTTTCAGCTGTTCGAGTGGTGCTGAGGGGTAAAGCCCATGCCGAATGGAAAGTGCTTGTGAGTGGAGATAGGAGAAATGTCAAAGATGACCAATACTTCATTGATGACAGAGCCATTATTTGGGGAAAAGGTGAGCAATACTATAAAACTCAGTCTTGAAGACATTATTTCATCCAGAAAATTTTCAAAATGCAAAATTAAGCTTTCCACTATAAAAATTAATATGAACATTGAAATTTCAAGATTTTCAGAATCTTGTCAAATATCCAACTTAGCATTGCAGTAAACTTCTTACTGAATTTGGACCTGATAATCAATAATTCCAGCATAAGTAATTTGAAGTTTTCATTTAAAAAACCGATATTGCAGATAAAGAAGGGTAAGGAAGGGTAAAATCGCATTTTCTTTGAGGACAATAGTATTATTCCTATTTGTTCCAACTATTCAAACATCATATGGGACCATCCATTCTGTAAAATTTCAAATAAATTATTCGAATTACTATGTGTACAAACATAGTAGAGCGATAAAGGAAGCTTTAAGCTTGACTGCTCGAGAGTGTCGCATTTGATGAATGTCAATTTCTATGGAAAGATCTACAGAAAGACCAAGGGTTTTCTATATACCTTGATCCATGGTATTCGATGGTGGCACACTCAGGTTAACCGACACATGCAAATGCATGCATTACATTCAACACTCTCAAGCTTGAAGCTACCTTCGCCGCTTCACTATGTTTGTACCCTAAATCAAAATTATACAAATAGATTATTTTCATGAACAGTATCACTATTTCCCCAAATATCTCACTAAAAATCTCCTCTCAGTCTACATTACAAATAATTGTCTATAAACCTCAACCCCAGTTCAAATTACATGAACATGCAATTTTTCGCTAAAAATGTTTCTGGAATATCCTCTCAGTCTACATCAGAAATGATTATCTATAAACCTCAGTTGAAGGTTTAGAAGTTGTCGACGATTATAATCCTAAATAAGCCTCGGTCAAATAACCTTAGTAATGGACAGATTAAAATTATGAACAGACAATCACAACACAACTACAACACAACTGTTGATTATGACAATACGAATTTATGACGTCACTATAAATGTGGCTCTCACCACAGAGTGATGTGAGTCATCAACTCAGCATGACAGTCACCCATGTCCAGGAACCAGGAATAGTCGACCCATCTGGCATTGATTACCCATATTATGTTCAATGCATTAGTCCATGTTAATAGCTGAGGACATGAAGCTTTTACGAGCAAATCAATCCCCGTATGACAAGCAGCTTTTAGTAGGCTGTCTGGATTCAATGTTTATGATATTATGTTGTCCAGAGTTTATGATATTATGTTGTCCAGAGTATCAACAGTGTATATAACACAATGTATGTCCTTCATGGGAGAATCATAAATACCAAATGATAATATAAATGCCTTGCAGTGTAACATACAACGATTATGTATAAGCCTTCAATGAAGCAAATCTTAGCATCAGATAAAATTGGTACCAATAGTTCAGCCCATTTTCCAGTTCCTTTAGAAAGACTATAGCTTGAGGCCTTGAGCGATCAAGTCCACTTGCACACTTGCACGTAAGTTGTTACCAAGTGCGGTGTTCATATCTTAGTATCTTATCTATTGATTATCTTATGTATCGAGTCAATCAATCAATATTTTTTCGGGAGTAATTACATGTTGAGACCTGCCTAACCCGATGTTCTGAACAGGTATGATTCCAATACTCTCTAATTTAACCCTTCATGCTATATAAGCTACATATTTCTCATGTCACTGGTAAATTGAATAGAGCCTTGTTTGCATTAAGAGTAATGGCTAGAGTAGGGAGTGAAAAACTGTCCTTTTTGTATATCACGCTTATTTTCTGTCAGTTATGAGATATGGAGTAATTTTTTGGGTAAAAAGTATAGAGAATAATGGAATATTCATACTGCAGAAGAAAACCATTAGGATAATTTATAAGATTAATACAATGCGCTCTTGCAGACCTTATTTTTTAAAGAAAAGAGATTGCTGACGGCTCCTGCTATTTATATATTAGATTTAGCAATCTTCGTTTTTAAAAATAGACGAATGTATGAGGAGAACCAGGTGAGTCATCCCCATAATACAAGATTTAGAGGTTTTGTTTACCCACATCACAGACTTAGCCTGCTGGAGAGTGGCCCGTTTTATATGGGAATGAAGATATTTAATTTAAATCTCACATAGGAGAAATTGATGGCTTGAAGGAGTTCAAAAATAAAAACACTCAGGGAATTCCTTATTGTATTGTGTCCGTACAGGTTAGCAGACTTCCTTGTTGAATAATGTTTGATTGATGTGTGTTATGTGGGATCTGTTGTGTTGAAATAGGAGGGATGGTAGATATTAGATTAAACTTTGACGTGTCATATACTGCGGGATCGTTGCTCCCTTAATTCAGTTCAATAATTGTGACGAACAAGAAAAGTAAAAGTAAAGTAAGTTGACCATGTTCGCTTAACTGTAATACTGACGTTGTCCGTAACTATTGTACTGTTGAACTATTGTAATGTTGTAATAAAATTATATTTATTTTAATTAAATTATAAATTTCATATAAATTGTTGAATTTCATTGGAAAAGAAACATCTAAAACCCAATTGTCAACCAATTACAACCAATCTCGCAAATTATCAAAAGATGATGAAGATTTCATTTCCAATGAAATTCAACAATTAGTGGAAGATGGCATCATAGAAGAAAGCCACACACCTTGGCGTGCCCAAGCATTTGTTGTTAAACCCGATAACCGAAAAAAAAGGATGGTTATAGATTATTCTAGAACTATAAACAAATTCACTGAATTGGACGCCTATCCCATTCCAAATATGGAAGATTTAGTTCGCAAAGTAGCTCAGTATTCCTGGTATAGCACTGTAGATCTGAAATCTGCATATCACCAAGTACCAATCTTACTTGGAGAAAGGCAATACACAGGATTTGAAGCATGTGGGAAACTTTACCAGTTCTGTCGTATTCCTTTTGGTGTCACTAATGATGTTTCAGCTTTTCAAAGAGTAATTGATTCACTCATACAAAAAGAGAAATTATTTGATACCTATGCTTATTTAGATGACGTCATAATTTGTGGAAATTCAAAAGAAGAACATGACACTAATCTTGAACGGTTTCTTGCAGCAGCTTCAAATAACTCACTCACTATAAACAAGGAGAAGAGTAAATTCTGTCAAAAGGAGATACGTTTCCTAGGATTTTTAGTTGGAAACAAATCGTTACGTCCAGATCCCGAACGCCTTGAGCCTCTACTTAATATGCCCCCACCTCCTAATCCCAAAACTCTTCAGAGAACTGTGGGCCTCTTCGCACATTACTCTCGATGGATACAAAATTTTTCAAGTAAAATTCATGCCTTGGCACACTGTACGCTCTTCCCTCTTCAAGGAAAGGCCCTTGCAGCTTTTGAAGGTCTCAAAAAAGAGGTAGCTGCAGCTGTAATACATGTTTTTGATGAAGGAGGCATTCTCACTGTAGAGACTGATGCCTCAGATTTCTGCATAGCAGCAACACTATCTTACAATGAACGTCCTGTTGCATACTTTTCACGAATGCTAAACGAAAGTGAAAAACGACACTCATCAGTTGAAAAAGAGGCATATGCCAAGGTAGAATCTATTAGGAAGTGGCGTCATTACTTATCTGGTTTTTTCTTTCAACTTATTACTGATCAAAAATCTGTTACATTCATGTTCAATAGCACGGCAAGAGGCAAGGTGAAGAACGAAAAAATCATGAGGTGGCGCCTTGAGCTATCTCAATACACCTATGAGATCATTTACCGACCTGGAAAAGAGAACATAACTGCTGACGCTCTTTCTCGAGCATGTGTGATAATGGGATGTATCACATCAAGTGCTAGTTCAACATTGAAGCTTCCCGATCAGAGGCTTTTTCGAATAGTCAAGCTTGTTAGAGATATCATGAAATACGGTAATCCGAACTATTTTAAAGATGATTTCAAATTTGTCTCTGAAGGTAGGAGGATAGATGCTTCACATACTAGAACCGGAGAAAGTACTTTAAGGATACCCAATCATCGAACTACTATTTTCACAAAATCCTTCTTAGTCAGTGCCTGTCGTGCATGGAATACACTTCCTGTTTCTATCAGGTCTATCGAGAGCCGAGCGAGCTTCAACCTGACTTTAAGGAAACATATTTTGGAGCAAATGACTGAAACTGTCCGGCCCGAGAACGATCACATGACAACCATCCCTCACCCATTCCACCAATATAAACCTTTAAACCATGTTATAGAACGAATTGTATATATATATATATATATATAAATATATATTATATAAACTCATGTTATTTCAATTATCCACTGCATACTGCTGTATATTACTGAAATTTGATAACCCTGATCTACTTTCAGCCTACTTCATTTTATTAATCAATTATTTGATCTTATCTACCTATATAATTATTTTACTTTATCAATTTTCTGTTTTTTTTTTCTCTTCAATATTCATATTGATTAAAACTTTTACAATATTTCCATTAATAAATAAATCCTTAGTTTAAATAACGAAATTAACGTTTTGGTAGAGAGTTAGTGGGGAGGATATTTTTATTATTCTTCCCAAAGAATGGACATTGATATGTCCAAAGCTCCGCCAATTTATGTAGATGCATAACAATATGATTATTATCTATAGTTATTATATTACAAATTGCTTTTTATATCATATACAGTTCTATAGTTATTTTCCTAGTCTATATTATGTAAATTCATCTATAATTTTGCTGTATTGTAATCTATTGTATATAAGTGTATAAGCCAGTATATATTGTAATCTACATAAATAAAGTACTCAATCAATCAATCAATCAATCAATCAAAACAAGACTTGATAAAATATCATCAAGACCTCTGCCACCCCGGCATCACAAGATTTTTTCACTGGACTAAAGCTCGTAACCTTCCATACTCGGTAGATGACATCAGAGAAGTCTGCATGGAATGCAAGATTCAACTGTTTCAAAGGAAAATTGATAAAAGCAACTCGGCCTTTTGAAAGGATCAACATTGACTTCAAAGGACCCCTGCCAACATCAACTAGAAACAAGAACATCCTTACTATTGTGGATGAATATTTGAGATTTCCCTTTGCCTATCCCGGTCGAGACATGTCATCAGAAACAGTAATTCAAAATCTCAATGACTTATTCACCACATACGGCTATCCTTCATACATACACACTGATAGAGGGACCAGTTTTCTATCAAAAGATGTCAAAGATTACTTAATGTCCAAGGGTGTAGCTACCAGTTCCACAACACCTTACAACCCTCAAGGTAATGGACAGGTGGAACGCTACAATGGAATAATTTGGAAGACAATCCGTTTAGCCCTACGGTCCAAGAACATGGATACTTCTCACTGGGAAAAGGTACTCTTAGAATCACTAAGCAGCATTCGCTCGCTTCTCTGCACGACCATCAATTGCACACCTCACGAGCGAATGTTCATTCATCCTCGTAATCCCACGTCTATGACAAACTTGCTATCCTGGCTGATCAACGCCAAGGAGGCATGGATGAAGACCTTTGTAAGACGCAGTAAGCATGATCCTGAAGTTAAAAAGGTAGAAATTATTCATTTGAACCCTCATGTCGCTCAAGTAAGACTTTCTGATGGAAGAGAAGTTTCTGTCAACATTCGTAGATTGGCCCCGGTAGGTTCCACCACTGGGAGGGAAGAATGATATGATAATCATATGTCATAAATCAGTTGTTTGAATTATTCTAAATCATAAGAAAGTTTGTTATTTTATCTCAGTTTATTTTAGTCAACATAAGCCATTATTCTATCTCTTCAATGGTCTCTATTTATTACAGCAATATATACTCTTATCATGTAATATTACAATCTCATTCATTCTGAGGAACTACTAACATTACTTGACTGCCACACATCACTTCCCAATGCTTTGAAGCCGCCCCTAAATCTTGCATAATGTGCATGTTAGATCATCATCATCTCCCGTTAACCACGAACAAGCCTACGGCTAATGCGATGCAGATTAAAAGCCATTATGTGAGAGAAGGTTCTGAAAAGACAGTTTCATCAAATGACGACATAAATGCTGTCTCAATAATATTATGTAGGTTATAAAAAGGTACCTAGAATACATTTTGGGTTACATTACACATTGGGTTATAATATGAATAGTCATGAACCAGAAATAGATTGGATATTCCACGGTATGAGAACTGTCTTCTGAATAATGGAATATGAATGGATTATGTTGTCTGAATAGTATTTTGTAGGTTTTAATATGAATAGTCATGAATCGATTGGATATTCCATATCATAAAACTGTGTTCTTTTCAGTATTGCTTCATCTCTGTAGATTAATCTTATGCCCGTGAATTTCAATAAAAACGATCCAATTCATACTCAACATTTGATTCACTCGCATTAATTTAATAAATCTTAAGTGGAAAAGTATTCACTCACTGTTATGTGCCGGTCATCTCGCCTTGCATGTGATTGACTGAACATACATCAGTAAACTATGGTCAAATATTATGTTCCCAAGCTGAAAAACAAAACAGATTCAATATGAGATAAAATTTCATCGCCAATGTGACAGCCTCTGATAATATTATTATTGATAATGTTGAAGGTAACATTGATATACTCTTTAAAACTAATGAAGCTTGATGTAAAGTCAATTTTAACTTTAAACCAAGCTTAGAGAAACTGTATATAAAAGATTTATTTGTTGTTTTGCTTTCATAATTTTCCTTGTCATAATTTTGAGTTATATGGGTGACGCAATGAAACGGTATTTTTCATGGCTTGCTTGAGCACTAAGCCTAAACAATCAACAATCAAGACTGGTTTTCAAACAAGGCAGTTAAACCACAGATAAAAGATGGAGAGAACTCTTCATTATTTTGTCTACGGTTGAACAATTCTCTGATGCTTTCAATGGATACTTTGCACTACTTGTTTGAAAATGCTGCTCTCATCTTTCAAAACTATGGCACCATTGTAAAACAATGTGGTTTTTGCAAAGTCGCTTTGTTACACAAGATAATTTGTGAACATTTCGTTTGGGTTTCACCTGTATATTCACAAAGCAAGCGACGATTTACACTGCATAGGATCAGGTTAGGTAACGTTAGGTTAGGTTAGGTTAGTGTGTTGTATGTTGTGTTAGGTTGGTTTTTTACATTTGTTGTTGTAGACAGCATTCAATAAGGGCTAGTAGAAAGAACCATACACCAACTCGACGAATAGATCCGTTTGTTTGAAATAGAAAATGAGTGAAAGAATGTTTCATTGATTGAGAGCGATCAGTCCTTCACACACGCACACGTACGAGCACACACTCACACGTCACACTCATGACGTAACGAACCGTGAGATGCAGATCTGCTCCCAACGAGGAACGAATTCGGAAAAAGCGAGCGCTGATTGTTCTGTACAGTTGGCAGACCTTTCAGGGGCGCTTTTATGTTGGCAGGTTGGCAACCCTTCATCCCTTCAGTCCGATGCATTGTAGTCGGCGAATCGTGAATCGGAAAGACATTTAAATAAAACGTCAGAAATGCGTGTCAGCACAACAAACATGCATGCTGGCTGGAGAAGAATGGATGTTAGATAGAGGAGGAGATAGAGTTCAGGATAGAAGGATGGAGGAGCGAGGAGGAGATTGGGTCCAGGATAGGAGGATAAAGCAGGGAGGAGATTGAGTCCAGGATAAAAGGGTTGTGGGTGGAAGATGTGATGAAGAAGGGGGAAAGTGGTGAAAAGGGAAATATTATGAAGGAGGTAGAGGAGTGAAGTTTCAGCTGATCTGCGTTTCATCAGGAGATGAAAAGTGAAATTAGGAGAATGAAACGGTAGAAAAGTAATTGATGAAAGCAGAAAACGGAAAGAAAGGGAAAAGGTGGAAGAATGGGGGGAAAGGAGAAAATGGAAAGGTTTATTAAGGAGGGTGAATGAGTAAAGAGAAGGAAATAGACGAGGATGAAGAGGGAGGAAAAGAGGAAGAATGAGGAAAGAGAAGAAAAGTAGACGGGAATGGAGGAGGAGAAAAAAGGAGGAAGCGAATTAGATTCGATTTTTTTATTTATGTATGTTACAAATACGGATGACAGATACTTGAAGACTAGTATCAGAGAAAACGGGAATAGATAAGATTAGATTGGAGTTCTTTATTTATATATGTTACAATAGAAAGAGAGATCTAAAAACGATTGGAGAGAAAAAAAGGAGAAAAAGATAAAGATGGAATGATGCGAGAGGAAGAATGTGAGGTGAAGAATAAGTTATGAGTAAGAAGAGGAGTGGAAGAGTATTCCAAGAGAGAGAATATGTGGTAGGCTAGTTGAAGAATGTGATCGAATAAAATGAAAGGAACAATGAAAAATCGTATGGAATAGAGAAAATTAAAGCAAAAGGATAAGATAGACCGGCGGTAGGATGTTCCTCTGCCTAAATTTCGTTATAGATGGGCTCTAGAAGGAGAAGAAAAAGTGGTAATTGATGTAAGATCAAGTGCATGGAGAAGTAATAATGTATAAAATCTCAATGGAGTGAGCTTAGAAGAGAAGAATGAGACAAGAAACTGAGAGACAATGCCGGGAATAAAATTAATAAAAGGGGAAAAGAATTATTATAAATACTATTGAAGAATATGACTGAAGAGGTAGAAGTACATGATTGATTGATTAATTGATTGAGTACTTTATTTACTAATGATGATGAGAGATGATTATTTACATGATGAGAGAGAGCAAAGGGGTGAGAGCTGTACAACAAGGCGAAAATGTCGGTGAAGGAAGGAGTTGAATCTGAAAAGAGAAAGATTTGAAGAACGAATACTAATATTTATGGTAGGTTTTATATTGTTGTTTGGAACCTACATCATATTGTTGACGGTCTCATCACCTGAACAAGCCCTGAGCTCTGGTGGAAATAGAAAATAAATGTATGCTGAATATTTGCTGAGCACTGCTTGTAAATTCCATTTCGAGTGCAGTGAGCATTTGCCGGTGGAAATCGGTGGCATATGTACGCTTGCTGGAATTTTCCTTATTGGAGAATGGATAAATATTTCTGGAAAAGTGGGCGTGATATTGAATATGCAGAGCTCAAGTGACAGCAGATATACGTTTAGAGAATGTAGGGTGGTTCATTTTAGGCTGGAATATTTAATTCTGTTATTACATTTTGTAATCAGTATTCAATTTTGAACCTTTTTTGTAAGGCAATGAATTCGATTTGATTTTATTTGAATTGTAATTTCATATGGATGGTTTGGTTCGTATACTGTGAGAGATACTAGTTTCATATACCGTTCATTTTCCATATGAACAGCCCATTTCGTTGGAATCTTGAATTGTGATATATGATTGATTATATAATTATTTATACCAGTTTGAACAGCAACAACTGTAATATGGATCAGTATCAATGATATACTGTTAGCTGGAATGCTTATCTCTGTGCAAATTTGCACACAGAGAACACTGAACATGTAGAAGACATATTATATAAAATGTAACTAACTATTGTTAAGTAATTGTAAACTATCAAATATTTTCTGCGATTTATGTTGTAGTTTTAGTTTTTTTTGGGAAATGAACATTTATTTATTATTTATTAAAGTAAATGATGTACCAAGAGCGCTGACCATATTTTTAGTATTTCATTTTTAAGACTGTATCGTATCCATGCTACTTTTAAAAGTACATCCCCTGAGTTGGGTAAAATAGAGTATCCGTAACTGAAAATTAACAAAATATCATAGGAACTAGAATGAAAAACCGATAACTATGCCGAAAAAGAATTTCAATGGTGGAAGTAACCTCAGAGTTTGGGAAAATTCCAATTACATTACTACTTTTCTTTTAAATTAATGAATATGATACATTTAATTATGAAATTAATGAAGATTTCTACTGAATTAATGAATTGAGAAGAGAAGGAAATCAAAGAAGGAGAGGAGTTTGAGGAAGATTATCAGATGGCTCAGTCTATGAGTCTAGATGATAATAGATAAGTCTTTTATCAGATGACTCAGTAAGATCTGAGGAAAGATGGAGAATCAAAATCACAGAATGAAAGAGACGTCAAACAAGTGTCATCTCTAGAGTGTGAGGAAATGATATAATATTTTGTGTAAGAAAGGGAGAGAACTATCCTGGGAGATCATCACTATTTCAGTGAGAGAGAGGAGAATTGCACTCAAGTCTTTAAAAGAGAGATCACAATAATTTAGGTTAATATCAAGATTTGGACAAGAGAGAGGAAGTAGGCCTCTAGTCGAATGTTGAAGTAGTTGAAATGAGTAGAATAGGAGTTGCAGTGAGAGGTCCAGATTATAAACATTATTATGGAAAGAGGAAGAGATATTTTTGTGACTGAAAGAGGAACAGAGCAAGATATTAAGATTATTACCGTGACTCTAGAAAGAGAGAATAAAGTGTATTCTATTGAATAAAAAGAGACAAAGTGAGGGATCAAGATTGTTTCTGAAATTTGGGGAAGAGTGGGTAGTTTGCTTTTGTATAAGATCATAAAGCATAAGAGATTGAGACCAATTTTATAATCTAAGTAGAAGAGAAAAAATTATTTTTGTAAGGAACTGAGAGCTTAGATCCTTCCTGTGGATAGAGGAAGAGAGTAGAAATTTGTTTCCGTACAAGAGAGACGAAGTGCGAGAGTGAGATTCTAAAATTTCGGAAAGGGACCCCTCAGAGTTCATTCTTTTGAAGTTATGCCAGCTCTAATCTCTATTGCCACTGAAATTATAATACCACTGCTTTCTCCCGAAAGTTTGAGGCTTGTTTATTTCCCCAGCTCTACATAATTTCCATCAAGAAAATCAATATCACGAACTGGGACATTCTGCAAAAGTCCTGCGGCAAAGTTCTTGGAAATCGCGGAGGCTTATTTGGCTGTTTTCTAGAAAATTATGTAATCAACAATGAAGAAAAGTTTGGTGTTACTTATTGTTTCATCAGAAAATATACTTCAAGGGATCATAATAATTTGACTTTTATCCTCCAGTGCGCCCTCTTACTGAATATGTGTTCACTTTCACCAGACAAAAAGCAGTATTGACTGTGAATTTTTTGTCATTTGCAGCTTCAATATACTATATATTTGACTTAGGCTTAGAAACAATAATACTTTGAATAGCGGATGGAAATTATAAAATAATAACAAACAGTTTGTGAAAACTCCACAAAACAGAATTTTCTTGTGTGAATATAGAATCAAAGATGAAACTCTGTGAGGAAATTCCTGATAAAATTTATGGAATCAATGAGAATTCTTATCATGAGGAGAATACAATCATATTTTAGTTAATTTCCAAAGACAATAATTAGTAATATAACTTTGTAAATTCTTCACGATTTAGTGAAGCTATTCAATTCGTACCACAATTTAATGTTGGAATAATACAATCCAACGTAGTCTACACTACATAATTTCCAAGACATCAATATTATAATATTCAGAATTGATATCCAGAACAATTTTTTCTATAGAATCACTACCAGACATTTCTTAGTTTTTGAAGACATGAGCGGTTACAATTATGCGATTATCAATAAATTGTCCAAATGAATAATTATTATTAGGAATTAAACCCAGAAAAAACCATTAAGGAGCCTTGTAGAAATAAATATAAAACAGAATAAGACTTACACGCAAGTTGCAGGCGAATGATACAATTTTTTTTTTTTTTAAATGATGATTGTTACTAAAACTAGTCTCAGACACTAACCGTTGATTTTCATTTCAAAATGAGTCGACTGATGCTGAATCAAGTACAGCTCATTTCCTCTAAACGCCATCACAAGCTCTCTAATTAATTGGCCATGATGGAGCCCTCAAATTTGCTAGTACTCCAATATCCTTCTGCTGTACTGAGACCTGAGAGCCCTCAAACGAGCCACAGGCGGATCACGATCTCAAAGCAACCGCGACCAACTTCCCACCTCACCTCTCCAGGGCCAGGATATCATCGCATCGCCATTCGTTATCGAGGTGGGCGGATTCAATTACCAGCCAATCAATTAGCTATAAACTTTCGAGAATCGATTTGTTTGATACATCGGTGGGTGGGATAGTTCGATACTGACAAATGAATAAGCTATAAAATATCGTTCCAAGAATCGACTAGTTACGATTGATTGAATTTACGATTATTGATGAAATACCGTTCCCTTCCAAGAATCGACTAGTTACTATTGATTGAATATTTCTTGATACTAACAAACCTGTTAACTTTATAGTTTCGATAATCAGCTTGTTTCATAATAATTCACGATTCATGGAATAGTTGGATACCAACATAACAACCCAATTAGCATGTATAGTATGTATAGTTTCGAGAATAGTAGGCAATAGAATTTGTGACCACTAAAATGGATTAGGTTCAATGAATGGATAGAACCTTGTATAATATATAAAGGAATATAAAGAATGGAACCTTCATATAAAACTTATTTGTTTTCTATAAATCGATTGAGAGAATAATTTGATGTATCAACTGAAAAGATACAGTAGCCTACAGCAGTAGATAATAATTATATTCTGATAAATATTGCAGGGCTGCTCACCCATCCCAAGCCCATGGACGGCCCCCTCCCAGATATTAGAAAAGTTCAGCTGCCCCATTGAATTGGAAATCCAAAGAATGTCGTCAATAGTCATTCTAAACTCTGTTGATCTTTTTTGAGCCAAACCCTCCACTTCCCCAAAGAATTTTAAGGACGCACAGAATCAAAGAATTTTCACAGTCAGCGTTCAACCTCTCCCTCCTCTCCCCTGTATGCACACCTGCTTATATGAAAACATATTGAGATAAGCAATAATTAGTTATCCACGTTGCGACAGATAACTGATGATAAATTCATTATCAAATGACAGATGCAATCAATGATCATAACCATTCACTTCATCAACAATCCATGAAAAAGTGAGAAATTAATAATCATAGAATAAATAGACAAACAAAACCAGTACAACATAGAATTATACAACAAAAATTAACACAAGATACAGCATAACAAAATGCATCACAATTAAGTAGCACAGAATTCAACTCTACAAAACTCAACGCGAAGCAATGCAATGGAATTGAACTAAACATAACACATTCAACAACATGAAACAACATGAAACAACAAATCACAAAATCAACACAACTTGATTCTTCATTACTATGTAACCTTTCGTGCTGTGTTTGAATGTCTTGCTTTAATTAATCAAGTTGTATCACTTTGCACTTTGTTGTGTATTTACTATGTTTAGTTTAGCTAGATCAAGTAGTTTCATGCTGTTTTCTCTCGTATTGTCTCATACTATGATGCTGTATCGTAGATGTACAATTAAATAAAGCTATTTCATGTTTTTTCACTCGTATTGTCTCACACTATGCTGTATCATAGATGTAGAATAAATTATTCAGTTCATAGTTCATCCATTATTAATAGCAGTCAAAGATTCCATCACCTCGACACATACAGATCGATATTACAGAAAGTCGTAACTCGAACATTCCCGGGAAGTGTAAAACGCTCTCATCTCAACTCCAAGTACCAACTACTCAATTACAAATAGATTTCGAGAATCGATCACTCGCATACATTGATAACACACCAGACACAGACTGTATTCAGTCGGAGTGATCAAATAGATGATGCTATCATTGCAAAGTCAAGTTTCTAGACGGCTCTGTTGCTGCAGCATCCACAATAAACCCACACAGTTAGATTCACTTTAAACTGTCAGCACCCCTGATAAGAAAAAGCTCAATGCCTCCCATTTAGCCAACGCCGACAGTTTAGATTATATCTGTATATCTGACTCAAGAATAGTATAGATATATGCTATCCTTGTATCTGACTCAAGAATAGTATAGATATATGCTATCCTTGTATCTGACTCAAGAATAGTATAGATATATGCTATCCTTGTATCTGACTCAAGAATAGTATAGATATATGCTATCCTTGTATCTGACTCAAGAATAGTATAGATATATGCTATCCTTGTATCTGACTCAAGAATAGTATAGATATATGCTATCCTTGTATCTGACTCAAGAATAGTATAGATATATGCTATCCTTGTATCTGACTCAAGAATAGTATAGATATATGCTATCCTTGTATCTGACTCAAGAATAGTATAGATATATGCTATCCTTGTATCTGACTCAAGAATAGTATAGATATATGCTATCCTTGTATCTGACTCAAGAATAGTATAGATATATGCTATCCTTGTATCTGACTCAAGAATAGTATAGATATATGCTATCCTTGTATCTGACTCAAGAATAGTATAGATATATGCTATCCTTGTATCTGACTCAAGAATAGTATAGATATATGCTATCCTTGTATCTGACTATAGAGAAACCATGAGAGAAGTTGCCAGACCCCAGACGAATCAATTAAATCAGTCTTAATTCGCCGACGCGGCTGCTCTGAAACCTATTAAGTGACTGAGGAGACTAGGAGCGCAAACCCGATGAGAGAGCTAAGTCGTGCTCTTCAAACTTTGCTCTTTCTTCGGCAGCTCTCCAGTATCGTGAAAAAGGTCAGACGGGTCTCCCAACTTTCTATATTATATGCCTGGTGCTCTATACTTGAAATCTACCGCTCTCATAAACTCTATTATATTGAAAAAGATTTATTTCATTTCCTCACTTTTTTTGGTCTGCTACTCTTATCTTTTTGTTCTCAAAACTTCATCTCATCCATTCTACTATTGAGAGAAATTCTCTGACTGGAGGGTGTTTTGCTGTGGAGCACTAGGAGATTCTTTTCTATTTACTCTATTTAGTCTATTTAGAGTTAAGACGTGAGAGTAAATAATTCTATGAAGAGCCGTTACTTTATCTCCACAATCTTCATTCTGCTCCATTGAAACCCCCCACTCCATAATTCTATGGAGAAATTAGTTGACAAAGAAATTAGTTTAATAGGTTTAAAGATGAAAAAATGAAATACATTCATTCAAATAGATTTTACTGTAGATGATTATCACCTCAGATAGAGTTGATGAAAATAATATTGAAACTCCCTTGATACTTATTTTACTACTCTTAGATATTCAAAGTTCAATGGAAGTTTCTTTTAGTTCTGATTCCTATTGAAATATTTATTGGTTAGTAATGCAATATGATATGAAATTTTCACATTCACAGCATTCAACTGTGAATATGCATTGACAAAAAAAAATATTCTCTGTGAATATCTTCTAAAACTCTATTGAGTGCATATATTTTTATAATCGTTTTTGCTTTGATTCACTCTATTTGATATCCTATTCCGAAGAGTAGTTAATTATGAGTAGTTTCGAGTAGGAAGAGTACAAAGATGTACTTCTTTTGTACTAGAATAAATGTTACACTTTACATCTATTGGTACTTTTTCAAGTACATATCTTGCTACTCTTTTTCAGCACATATTCAGAACTTATCCATTCTTTTATCTTCACTCCTTGCAAAAAACATTTTCGTTCTGCGAGAAAGCTTACTTAGTTTAAAACTCTTTTTACTATTTTTGTTAGTACAAATTTTGTATTAATTTATTTTGCAAAGTATTATCATAGAGAAACGATAGTATAGATATCCCATGGTATAGGGCGTTTATGTCGCAGCTTCTACTGTTATCCCAAGCAGATAGTTCCCATAGTTCCTTCCTATGCAGCTGTGAGTCGCTGGTAGTCTCTCAAATTGTGCCATTCATACACTCTCACCCCAACAAAACAGTAAAAATTGACAATAATCGACAGTAATCGGCTTGAGATAACAGTAAAAGTTGCGACATAAATTCCCTATACCATGGGATATCTACTCACGCTATTGTTTCTCTATGGTATTATCTATGATAATTTCTTATTCATCTGCATCTATAACTTTGCATATTAAGTGTTTTTATAATCAAGTATCTTCCCATATTTCTTCGCAATTTTTTTAGACCGAAATTTGTTTGTTCGCAGATAAACCGGAGGGCAACATTCCGATTCTCCCCCGGGGCCAACATCAATTTCCGTTCAGATTCCAGCTGCCGGAGAGCTCGCTACCCTGCTCCTTCGAAAGCAAGCCCGGCTTCATAAGATATTACATCAAGGTGAGTGAGACATTTTTGCACCTCTAAATAACAAGAACACTCACTTATTTTTCGTTAAATTCCAAGCTATTCCACTTATTTTACGTTAAATTCCAAGTAGACACATGACTTGAATCGAGTTTTTGGATAAGACCTACCTTCTCATAAATTTCAACTTGTCAACTGTGCAATTTTATCAAGGCTGGGTAAACTATGGAGTTGGGTACTGAGTCACCTTGTCTCTTCTCAACTTCAAACAAATGGAGTCTTTATAACTTGTAGTAGCTTTTTGATCCTATTCGAGTACGGTCATAATAGTGTACATTATTTCTTCCTCATGGAGGCCATTGATAGCGGTATTCAGATAATAAACAATAATTCTCAAGAACGTTTATAGCCGATTTTGTTTAGCAACCATGAAAAGGAGCAAATCTGAACCGGCTAGAAGAATCGCTCTGATTGGCTTTTGTTACTTGACTGAGAACGTCTTCAAGAATTGCTTGAAAATAAGGCCTTTTATGTGTCATTGGAGCTGTATATTCATTGTGGAAGAAGTCTAATCTTGTGAAAAATAGTTCTCACCAAACAGTACAAAAAACAATTGGTTTCTGAGTAAGATCTTAAGAGTTATGGAAGATTGAATGAGAATATATTTCTCATTAGAAATTATATAATTCTCAAATCTGTTTGAGATTCAACAAGGAAACATAGGGTCTGTTTATTTGTTTAGAGAAAGGATGAAGTTCATCAACTTTTCTCTGGAATAATCAACAATCATGAGACTAATAGTTAAAAACTTTTAATAATTCACTGTCATTGATAAATTTTCCAAACGAGCTAAATTTTTCAAGTTCTCATTGATTCATGAAGTGGAATATTTGTTTCTTATATGGTGCTTTATCCTTCTAAATTCAAAATTGATAGTTTCTTCGTTTCTGACATTATGAGTGGACACAAATTTTCAGCAGTGAATAGTATTATTATAACCTATCTCTGGGAAGATTTACCTTTTATAAAATTTGGAAATAGAGCAGTTTTGGTTTGGGCCTGTAGCACATTCATATCTATAGATCATGTTTTGTGTTTGTATTGATGAATGAATGAATGAAAAATATCGATATATATTTATAGGAGAGAATGATTGATAGCCAATGTTATTGTGATAGAAAAATCTGGTGTGGTACATTCACAAAACTTTCCTTGCCCATTGAACTGTAAGCCTCATTCTCAAACGAGAATAATTTAGGGGAATAACATAATGACGATTGGCGGCAACATATTTGAAACTACGATCAGACTACTGTATAGTGTATATGTGTATATATAATTGTTTTCCGAACACTTTTTCCTCTGTGTAAATTGTGAAATTCGATGATTTTTTAAAAGTCGTCAAAATAGCTGTTATACAGATGAAATATCTTGACTATGACTGTGTTATTTTTATAAACTGCTCTACCTACCTACCTCATGCACGAGAAGGAGGCTACAAAGTTCATTTCTCAAGGATGGGGTGGACTCCCCATTAGTTTCCCAGTAAAAAGACTCATGCCAGTTGATAGAGCTGATAAAATAACTATACGGGGTATGAATTTGAAAAAAAAAGTTATAGCCGTTTTTGAGAAAATCGTGAAAAACATGGTTTTTTAGTAACTGCCATTTTTCTCAAGAATATTACGGAGCTCCTGCAATTTTCCCAGAAATGAGACTCATGTCACTTGATAGGGCTTATAAATAGTATAGGGCTTTATTCGTGGTATAAATTTGAAGAAAGTCGTTAGAGCCGTTTTCGAAAAAAACATGGTTTTTTAGTAATTATCCGCTTTTTTTCCGCCATCTTGAATTGAATTTTATTGAATTTCTTATTGTCGGATGCTCATGGTATAAGGACCTTAAGTTTGAAATTTCAAGTCAATCGGTTAATTAGGAATGGAGTTATCGTGTTCACAGACATACACACATACACACACACAGACCAACACCCAAAAATCATGTTTTTGGACTCAGGGGGCCTTGAAACGAATAGAAAACTTGAAATAAGGGTACCTTATTTTTTTTTTTTTTTTGAAAGCAATACTTTCCTTACATATGGTAATAGGGCTAGGAAAGTAAAAAAGAAGTTGGAAGAGTTTTCCAACTACTGTACAAAAGATGTTTGGGAGATTCAAAGTCATTTTTGAAATCTATTAAAAGAGTATCTTACGAAACAAGCTATTCGTATCTACTGACAGAACTCCCCTCTCTATTACCATTATAGCTGGCACACAACATCGACCAATCACGTGCGAGTACACTTCAGGCTCTTGAGAGGCCACGCCCATAACGAGCTCTCATTGGCTGATGCCTTTACGTAGACTCCATTTTGTTGAACGTTGCCGCCGATTGGTGATTTGAAGCAATAGCTTGTTCTCTAGAGTCAGAATCCCAATTCGTGAAGAGAAAAAGTAGTAGATAATGATTAATTTATGTAGTTGTTAGCCTCACGTAATATTGTAATATATTTTAATTAAAATCGATATTAACAGAGTTCGTATCAGTAGATACTGAATGAGTACTGAGATATACAAATTACATCCTATTACTAGGTAGTACTACTAGTACTAGGCCTACTACTTCGGCTGCCAGTGAAAAGTAGCCACTTAAATCGTCAGCTAATAGTCCAGACAATAAAAGTATCCACTATAGGGGAAGATGAAAAATGAAATCAATTAACTTAATTATTCAGAAATTCCTCAACAAAAATTGGATATACTTTTTTAAACTAATTCACTAGTTTAAAAATAGTCTATCAATAGTGACAATCGACACAGAAATGATATATTCCGAATATGTCATATACTTACACTGATATATCTGCAAAAGTACTAGAATATAATTATGTTTATAGGTCTATTGGTATTTTCTTATTGAAATTCAGTTTTTATTATATATTTTCGAAATCCAACTTGGCTGAATTGGTTCATAAGAATGATAAATAACAATTTATTTCAATCATTGGTTTATTAGGTCTATTGGTATTTTCTTATTGAAATGCAGTTTTTATGATATATTTTCGAAATCCAACTTGGCTGGAATGATTATTAACAATTTATTTCAATTATTGGATGAGTATTGATTATTATAAATTTCGGGACTAATTATATTTTATTGACACATTCAGGATGTAATTTGCTAAATTAACGAGACTACTACTCATATTTAGATCAGAGAGACCTGGAACTTTGCATTGATTTGTAGTATAGTGAGACTCACTTTTAAGTGTCAGTCTTGATTTAATGGGAAGTATATAAACAATTCAACAGATATGTTAACAGTTTCAAGTGAATCTCAGTGCATCTATTATAAACTATTCATGCATAACGTCAATGACCACCACCCACCCACCAACATAAACATTAACTTTTCACAAACATTAACGGTAGGAAACTGGGACAACATAGAACTCCAATGTTGCCAACAGCACCGTCAATGCATGACCTCATACGGGTGTTGCTGGCATTTAAAGTAATGAGTAGCAGTCGCCCACTACAAAATGAGTCACACGCAAACATATACAAGCCCACACACATGCCGCGACAAATTCACGAGCCACTAGAGTTTAGGGGCCCTCTTTAGCCCCCATCAAACACAAGAGTGCGGGGAGGGGTTGGAGGGATAAATGAGTGGATGAGGGGGTATTAGAGGAGGATGAGGAGGAGGGGGAGGAGGAGGAGGAAAAGCCAAACTTTGTGAGGATGACACACGCTAAAACACATGTGACCGTTGTAATAATATTTCCAAGCTGGCCTTTCATAAAGTAAGTCAACGGGAAAGGTCGACTGTCTGTCTCTCTTCACCCCCTAATCACCTTCTCTCTCTTCTCTCTTCCTTCCTCTTGTTCTTCATCGTATTTCTCCCATTCCTCTTTTCGTTTTGAAGCTTTTTTCTACTCCTCCCACAATTATTTCAACCTTTCCTTCCCTGTTATTCTATATCCTTCTACTACTTATCCTTCCTTCTTATTTTTACATCATTTGTTATTCTATTCCAATAATTCTTCTTCAACCGCTCATTTAATATTGTATTAACCCTGCTCATTTTTTGAAAATATATTCTCTCTCACATGCGTCTTCACTTTTCTCGAACTAAAACTCTTTCTTCTACTCCTTTATCTCTCTTCTTACACACCACTTTTCCTCCTTCATCTCTCTACTTTTATTCTACTCCAAGATCTCATATTTCGCCATTTACTTCTTTGCATTCTCTTTCATCATCTTCTTTTTTCCTTTCCCCCCTCTACTCCATTTTCCTTCTTATTAATCTCCTCTTCTCCTTATTCCGTTCGCAATCCCATTAGTGTTTTCAACACCTCCAATATCATCAACTTCATTTTCCTTCTCATCTTTTGTCTCCTCTTCTCCTTATTTCGCTCGCCATTCCATCAGTGTTTTTCAACTCCTTCAATATCATCAATCCTCTGATACTACCTCCTTCTTCTACTTTCCATCATTCTTCTTATACTTACCTCAACCTTGACCAACTTCTTCTATATTCCCCACCTCCATCCCTCTACTCTTACATCCTCCTCCTTCCATTCTTTTCTATCCTTTTCTTTCACATCTCATTCTTCTCCACTTCTTCCTCCTCCATTATTAATTATCTCTTATCGTTTCCCTATCCTTCTTCCACGTTCCAAAAACTGTATGAATTCTTCGTCCTCTTTCTAGTCACATTCTTCTCTCACCTCCTCCACCAACATTTCCTCCTCTTCCTGCTCATCCACCATTCCATCATCTCTTTCTCCTACTTCTCCATTTCCTCATCTCTTTCTCCTGCACCTCCATTTCCTCATCTCTTTCTCCTACACCTCCATTCCTTCATCACCTCTTCCTCCTTCATGTCTTCATCACCTCCTCTTCCTCCTCCACTTATTCATCTCCTGCTCCATATTTCCTACTCTTTCTTTGTATTCTCCTCTTCCTCCTATTCCTCCTCCTTATCATCAGCACCACTTTACCTCTCTCTTCTACTCTCTCTACTCTACGTCCTCATCCCATTCCCACACACTCCCCACCAACCTTCCAAAGAGGGAGAAAGTCAGAGAGAGAGAGAGACAGACCGACTTTTAACTCTATACTCACACTCCACGTTCGGTTCTAAAACTGCAGTTAGCGTTGAAGTTAAATGGGACTCGCTCTTTTTGCAATGAGGGCTGGTGGTTTGTTGGTAGGGGGGCACCACACCAGTTTAGGGGGTAATTCGAGGATGAGGGGCCCACCTAAACGTCACCACTTTGGGGGTTAGTTTGGCCAAGGGTCACTAAAGCGTCACCAGTTTAGGGGGTGAGTGGTCACCAAAAAGGGGGTACGGTACCCCTCACCCACCACCAAGGGTCAACAGTTTATGGTTGGTGTCAGTTGGAAACTGGATTTGTGCAGAGTCGTTACTTATTCAAAATGTCGGAGGGTGACCTGACTAGTCTGACTCCGTTAATGCAATCGAATGCTGCAAGTTGGTTTGCAACTATCGGTCAATGAGGTTGCATGCAACTTGTGCTATCCATCCTAACTGAAACCCAAGCGAACTAAAAGTGAAACCTTAGGGGCCCATCATGCAGCCATTCACTCTTCTCCCTTTATTATTTCATCCTCTATTAATTTGTACAAATGATACCTAATCAATCAATCAATCACTTTATTCTCCAAATAGGCATTAAATAGGCATTTACCGAGCCATTCACAACCCGTGAAAAGTAACAAATGTATTGACATGATGACAGCCAATACAAGTTGAGTACAAGAGAATTCAGCCAATCATAAGCTAGCCAATAAGAGAGCAGTGATTTCGTCGCATAGCGACAGCCAATGGGAGTTGAGTAACAGAGAATTCAACTATTCACAAGCTAACCATTAAGAAAGAAGCTATTCCGTCATCATGATATCCATGCCCACACCTATTTGTTATGAGTATCAGAGAATCAAATAATTGGAAGATGTTCTATCTTCGAAATCTGAGTTCAAGGAAAGACATGACAATTGGAGTTATCCAGTGTTAACTGAATAAACGACTTATGCCTGAAATCTTATACTGTATATCTATGCAATATTATTGCAATATTCGATTGATATCATTCATAATTTACAATAATGTTACTGCAAGATGAATTGTGAAAAATTATTGCTAGAATTTATACACGCTAAATTCTCGAGAATATTTCTACATTCTTAAGTTATCAAACAAAAATAACTAACAATTTATTCATATCACCTGCAACAATTTTATCATGTTTGACCTGTTACTTCATTGATATAATTATTTTTCTCTAATTTGTAAAGTTTTCAATGGTATAGATGTTAAAATTATGAATATACTATTAAACTACACTCTGGTATTCAGGTGTTCAAATTACTGAATAAAGAAATCTATTTGAACTCAAATCTTCAAATTTCGTAAAATACTGATAATCCAAAATAAATAATCTTCTATGAAATACTGATAGATCCAATAAAAATAATGAATTCAATTTTGACTTTGATAAGTTGTCGTATATAGAAAGATGATCCACCTTGTTCTAGCCCTTGATTCAAGTATTTTAAAAATTCGTCATCTTACGTGCAAGGAAGGATATATTCAAAAAAGTATACCTCAGAACCTTTAACAGTACAACACCAATCCAGAATTCAAGAATTCAACGGAATACTTCTTTCTGTAGGCTTACTATTGAGAATTGGGTGTCTAACTTTGGTCTCACTTCTTCTTCTATATTTTCGTGAAACAAATGGTTCCCGCTAATTAGGCAACAGACAAAACTCAGACAAGATTTCTCACCCCGAAAAAAGTGAGTCGAAAACGTTCGATACAGTTGCAGAACTGTCGTGAATATTAATGAACGTAGCAAAACTTTTGCACTACTTGAACCCCGTTAAAAGAGAAGAGCTTTCTTCAGAAGTCGCCATCAATTAGGGACCCAACTACAAGCCAAGCCTTCACCTGTCCTGCTATAACAGTCTGAAGAAGCCGCGCTCCAGAATCGAAATTAATTTCTGTCCCGACTACTCGCTTCCACTTTATTAGAATCTCGAATGAGTCGACGGCATGAAATTGAATTTCAACGCGCGCCAACACAAAAGGACGAAGAAAGCCCACTCTTTGAATTATTCAACAGCCGGTTCAGATGATGTTGTTTTGTTCGCCAGCTCTTGAAATTATTGAAACGGATTCGAATTTCTTCCGACTGTTGCGAGGTTTTGTTGCTATTCATTGTGATTGGGCAAGTTCATCGACTCTCAACACGGCCCAAGTTATTGTTATGGATTTATTGTTTGATGCAATCTTGTTCTGCCAAGTTCACTTTATACTGAACAGTCTGAACTCGCTTGTTATTACTTTACATTTAAAATCTGAAATGTACAAGGACCAAGAAAATGTTATAAAAATAGGAAACAGAGTGTCAAAATCATTTGATACAAATAAGGGCGTACGTCAAGGCTGTTGCCTCTCTCCAACCCTGTTCAAAATCTACCTTGAGGATATATTACAAGATTTACTAATGTATGGGTATCCCAATAAATAATGAATATATTTACTCACTCTTGTTCGCTGATGATCAAGTAATAATGGCTGGTGATGAACATGTCATTCATTACGTGATCAGGAAGCTTGCTGATTCTTATGAAGGAAATGGAATGAAAATAAATTTCAAGAAGACCAAATACCTAGTCTCAGGAGTTACAGCTAAGGATCTACAAGTTGGAGATCATAAGGTGATGCAATGTGATGAAAATAAATACCTGGGCAGCGTGATATCATCAGAGAGCAATTCCAAAAGAGAGATCACGAGTAGTATTGTACAGGCCACCAGACAGGCAACACAAAACATTAAATTCCATACTATGGTCCAAAAATATTACAACCCTACAAAAATTAGAATTTATCATTCCATTTTACAGAGTATATTGCTCTATGGCTCTGAAACTTGGGAATTAACAAAACGAGACACTCAAAGAATAAATGCTGTGGAAATGGATTTCTTGCGCCGGAGTTGTTGAGTTCCAAGGAAGGATCGAGTGAGGAATACGGAGATAAGGAACAGAATAGGGAAGCTAGACACAACCCTAGAGCAGATTGAAAAGAAGCGCCTTGTATGGTTAGGACATACGCAGAGATGAGAGATGAGAGGTGGCCCAAAAAGATACTGAATTGGGGTCCACCTGGAAAAAGAAGGAGAGGTAGACCGCCCGAACTGTGGAATAAACAGGTGTATACGTGTATGAGGAAGAGAAGTCCAGGGAGACTGGAATAATCGCAACAAATTGATTGATTGATTGATTGATTGAGTACTTTATTTATGTAGATTACAATATATACTGGCTTATACACTTATATACAATAGCTTACAATACAGCAAAATTATAGATGAATTTACATAATATAGACTAAGAAAATAATTATTGAACTATATATGATATGAAAAAGTAATTTGTAATATAATAACTATCGATAATTATATTGTTATGCATCTACATAAATTGGCGGAGCTTTGGACATATCAATGTCCATTCTTTGGAAAGAATATTAAAAATATCCTCCCCACTAACTCTCTACCAAACAAATGGCAGATGGAATGCGAGAAACGGCTGGAGCTGTAAAATAAACTCGCTTATATATATATATATATATATATATATATATATATATTATATATATATATATATATATATATATATTTAAAATCTGTATAGCATGATTCATCTTCGAGATTGCAGCTTGCCAGCCTACAATACTTTGATTTGAACTATTCTATAAATGAGACTCACTTGGTTTAAATGGTGACGGTAACTCAATGTAGCCAGTCTACACTAGTAGTTCTGTGAACAGTAGACCTCACGCAGTATTCTCATCCACAAGTACCTGATTGAAACTATAGACTTTATGGAAATACAGCTTAGACTGGCTTCTCCACACATCTGTGTAATCACTTGTCAGCTGATTTATGATGAATAATTCTATAGTCTGATTTTTACTCTAATATTGGCGTATGAAGGAGGCTCGTTTTTCTTTTATATTATCCTTGAAATGCACAATTTCCAAAAACCTAGTATATACGTCGACGCGTAATCAAAAAGAAAAAACCTGTCAAATTTCATGAAAATCTATTACCGCGTTTCGCCGTAAATGCCCAACATATAAGCATTCAAACATTCAAACATTTAAACATTAAGAGAAATGCCAAACCGTCGACTTGAATCTTAGACCTCACTTCGCTCGGTCAATTAAAAACACTTCACTTACATGGGCTACTTTTGTAGAAATTAATACAAACAATATAAAAACCTTGTAGTACCCTTTATTATTAAAAACTTTAAAATATTTCAACAACGACTAGTTTCGACCCTAACTTAGGTCATTCTCAACTTGAAACTTGTCTCCTTTCAACTCTTTCAACTTGAAAACGACCTAATTAAGGGTCGAAATTAGTTGTTGAAATTTTTTAAAGTTTTTAATAATAAGGGTACTACAAGATTTTTATATAGTTTTTATTAACCAGTCTACATTCTACATTCAGTCTACACTGTCATTCAGACTATCATGTCTTGTAGGCAGTTATAATCAAATTATGTACATGTTGTCATTACTGCATTGCACTGTTTCAATCATTTAATCCAAAATTATTTTTTCCTACAGTTACGTTGAAAAGTGGCCATTGCTGCACTGATTACAGAACGCAAAGAATCACTTTTCCGCTCTAGTGCGGGAAAATTTTTTCTGCACTCCAGATTTGCAACATGGCAACGCAAAATACTTAGTAGGTTATATGGAGCAACAGTGCAGCAAAATCAAAATGAAGTTGGTAACAGTGACTGCTGTGGCTGCTATAGTGAGCAGAGGTGCAACCAAGCACAACGCGCTAATTATTATTCATTATATATTATAACCAAGGACAACGAGGACTTTAGGATTTTAGGATTAAGGTTTTTATCAATAATAAAATTACACAGAAAAACATTTGATGGATTTCAGGCAATTTTACCCATAATTACCCACTTTTCATATTCAATGGTAACTGTAGGAAAAACTTAATGTGAAATACGTGCGCAAAGTACCTCTGCTGCACTCAAGAAACCATTCCGCCCTCGCCTACGGCTCGGGCGTAAACGTTTCTTTCGGTGCAGCAAACTGTCACTTTGCGCACTAGTTGCACAAATAACTAATTAAACTATTTGTGTAGTGTGGAGTGGACCTGGCTCTCAGGATTGCTGGCCATAAATTGAATAATTTACAACATTGAGCAATCTCTGAAGAGCTCATTTTGTACTAAGCCTAAGCGAGAAGACAGTAGAGATGATATTATAGATATTCCGCCTTCATAAACACACAAAATAAAACACACCGCCTCAACCCAAAATGGAATATATGAGAATTGAAAACTTCTCTACTCCTTTCAACTTGTAATCTCCTTCCATACTTCCAGAAGATTTCCAAGTGATCAATCTTTCGCAAAATAACAAGAGCGTTCCTCTATCTTTCTACCTTTTCTGCTGCCACCTACAGACTTTCACAAAGCCTATTGTTGTGATTCAAGATGTGAGATGCCTGCTTTGAGATATATTATGAAATATTTTTGGCAAATACGTGGGAAACCGAAGTCAAATATGCAATGGAAAGAAACGTATAAGCCAGATACCATGTATATAAGGGAGAAGGCTTGGAGGAAGAAAGAGAGGAGATGAAAAAAGGAAGGTGAGAGGAATAAGTTGGTGATGGATGAGGGATGGTGAAAGCAGTAGGTGGAAGACGAGAAGATAAAAGGAGAAAAGGTGAAGTTGGAGGAAGAAAAGTTGGATGTGAAGTGGAAGAGGGAGGAGGAGGAATAAGAAAGAGGATGTGGAGTGAAACATATAAGCCAGATACCATGTATACATGAGAGATTGGAGAAAGGAAGAGGAGATAAGGGAGCAAGATAAGAGGTGTTGATGGATGAGGAATGGTTAAAGGAGTAGGTAGAAGAAGAGGAGAAGATGAATTTAGGAAGAGGATGAAGAGTAAAAAGAGGTGTAGGATGTGAAGTGAGAAGAAGAATGAGAGGAGGATTTGAAGTAGAAGGAGGGGATGGAACAAGAGGAAAATGTTAAGTAACAAGAGATTAAGGAGGACAAAGGGACGATAACAAGGATAAGGAAAAAAATAAGAAGACCAAGAAAGAAAAAATAATGATGAGAAAAGCATGAGTTGCCGAACTAGTCAGTCAACCCCATCCTTGCATTCTTCTTCTTCTTCTTCTTCTTCTTCTTCTTCTTCTTCTTCTTCTTCTTCTTCTTCTTCTTCTTCTACACATTCCTCCTCCTTCTTCTTCTAACAGGGTCTTGGTCGATTACAACCCCATCCTGGCAGATTATATTCTAACCCGGAAATATTACTATATCACCTAGAGTTAACAGGGATGCAGAAAATCATTCGTGTTTGTCATTAGTTAGTTGGAGCCGTAGCCGCAAGATGGAGTCGAATCCATTACCAGGAGCAGATGTAGATGAAGAGGTGTGACAAAGGATGCAAAGCCGATCGCATTTCAAAGCGACCTCTTACACCAGGAGGAGTAATTCTGATTTCTCGGTACCAGGCTGGCTATCAGCATTTCCAATCTAGGTCTATTCTGAATTCTGTTTATCATGTTGTGCCTCTTCCTTCCCGTTTCCTAATCCTCTTACCTTTTGCACTGTAGTGATCTTCCTCCTGCTCACTCCCTTTCAACAAAATTCTGTAGGAAAAGGTATTTTCGCCCCACTTGGATGTAATGAGCTGGTTTACGTGCGTCATATGGAGGCCGAAAATGATTGTTTTCTGACCAGGCCGGTAAAATTGTTACGGCCCTAGGGCTGTAAAATAACTTTGAAGTCAGCTGATTCTGATTTGATGTGAACGTGTTTACAAAATAGTTTATGAAACGGAATCAGTTTATGCTTCTAGAATTGAATAAAGTATTTCGCAATAAGATACTATCATTTTATTTGGATGAATGAAATACAAATAAGATATTATAAACTATTCAAATTCAATTTTCAGAGTTTAATAGAATCTAACCTCAAACCTCATAGTACTTCGTTTATCACGAAACATGGTGAATAATTTTGGAACTACTTGTACAATATCCATGATGCTGAACGTTTTTACAAATAATTTATGAAACGGAATCAGTTTATGCTTCTAGAATTGAATGAACTATTCTGCAATAATATACTATCATTTTATTTGGATGAATGAAATGAAGATAAGATATATATTATAAACTATTCAAATTCGATTTTTAGAGTAGGATAGAGCTTCTAACCTGAACTTCCCAAGTCGATGACAGCAAGCATTGTTGACGTTGACATTCAGATTGGCCAAATTTCAAGTGTGCTAAAACAGCTGATCAAAAAACTTTTCATTATTTGTGTTTATTATTCAATAATTAAAACATTTATAATAATATCATCTTATTGCCATTTGAAAGAATAAAAAAGTATATACTCTACCTCCCACATAATTGAACATAATCATTTAGGATATTTAGACAAATCGGAATAAAAAATAAAAAAAATTGGACAATTTCCTGATATTCAGATTACCTCAGATTTGCTAGAGCCATCACCTTCCACTTTTGCTTTCGGAAGTGCTTAATGAACAATTATTCTCATATATATATATATATATATATATATATATATATATATATATATATATACATTATATTACATATTATATTATATACATTATATATATATATATATATATATATATATATATATTGTTTATTTTTCTGTGTGGCGAAAAATAGCGTTCGCACCACGGGCAAAATGTTTTTCCGGCTCTCAATCTTTTCTTGAAAACCGATTTCGAGCCGGGAAAGTCTCATTTTCGGCCCTAGGTGCGAAATATACTATTTCTCCTCTTTGATGCACTTATCTTTTCTTAATAGAACTCACGAATATTATGGAATGGATTCATGAGATAGCGTCTATGCAAAATTTAGAGTTAATGATTACACACAAAATATTTCATATCGATTCATTAGAATTTTAAATAGTCTGAGTAGGTGAAACTTTTGGATATACCGTGTGGTGAAATGGCTCAATAATTTATACACAAGACATTATTAATATAGTGTGCGTTTGGGATCTTGCAGTGAAATAATTATAATGGTCAGTAAAACAACATATAAAAATAAGTTTAAATATCTAACTATAGCATCTATAGATGTTTTTTTTCACTTTTCACACACTCCATCTCCTCATCTTTATTTTCGCTACTTCTCCATTTTTCTTCAAGGAGAGAATCTTACTAACTTGTCCCTATCTCTTTAACCACTCGCTCTTTTACTCACATTGCTTTCTTTCGCCTCCTTATTCTGTCTTCTGTACCCCTTTCTCTTCCTTCTCCTTGCCCCTCCAATCAACATTCTTTTCTTATAAGAGTAATCAATCAATAGGTAAACATATAAGAAATGGATGAATCTATTTGTCTCACTCTTCTCCTATTTATCTCATTACATTATCATTCTACTTGTCCTACTCATCATCATGTCATATTTCCAATCGAATTCCATCCTCCCTCACTTCCTATTTTTCCACCCTTCTCTACAATCTCCTTTTCTTCTATCTCTGTCCCTTTTTCCACTCGTTTCATCATCCTCCGCTCCACCTACTCCTTCTTCCCCTTTACCTGCTCCTTATCCTCCTCCTCCTCCTCCTCCTCCTCCTCCTCCTCCTCCTCCTCCTCCTCCTCCTCCTCCTCATTATCACGTTCTTCTCCAACACTCCTCCCACTCCTTCCCCTTCGCATCATCATTATCATCTTCTTCTCCACCATTCCTCCTCCTACTCTTCATTATCATCATCATCATCATCTTCAAACTCCAGCTTCTCCTCCTCCTCCTCCTTCTCTTCCTCATTCTTCTCCTCCAACTGTTCCTTTTCCTCCTCTTCCTTCTCATTGTTATCATCATCTTCTTCTCCACAACTCATCCTTCGGATTCTCCTCATCACTCTGCTCCTTCTTCTCATCCACCTCCTCCTCATCATCATCATTTTCTACTTCACCTTGTTCTTCTCCCCCTCCTCTTTCTCATCGTTTTCATCATCTTCTTCTCCACTACTCCCCCTTCGGATTCTCCTCATCCATCTTCTCCACCTCCTTTTCCTCCTCGTCATCATAATCATCACCATCATCTCCTTCTCCACAACTCCTCCTCGTTATTATCATCATCATCATCATCTTCATTTAAGCTCCTCCTCCTCCCCCTTCTTATTCAATCCTCCTCCTCGTTCTTCTCATTTTATTCCTTCTTCTCTTTTTTCTCCTCCTCTTCTTTCTTCTCCTTTCATTCCTCCTCCTCCTCCTCCTCATCCTGAACCCGTGTACCATCAAGCAAACAAACATCACCGTCCCACCGAATTCGGTGTGAGATTAAGCAGTGCATTTCCCCCAGGAGTAGAGAGGTATCACAGCAGCAGCTGTGAGAGGTAGACATAGGCTAGGCTACACAAAGTGTACACAATAACTTGCAGCTGGAAGCCTCGCCTCGCTCCATTATCGACTGTATTAGCAGCCGGCTCAAGTTCGTCTTCAATTTCGCCTCCACTGATAACATCGTCACTGTCGGCTTGTTAACTTTGCGAATTAGGCGGCGAGTCGATGCCAAATTTTGAATATTGAGATGAAGTATCCGGGATCCATCGTCCTGTAATCTCTTGTAAGAATGAATTGTTAAAATGTAAAAGAGGTTTTTTTATATAAAACCGGTATAATAAGTAAACAGATTGTAATGACTGGTGGAAATCTATTGTTTCTATGTATTGTTTTTGTGCTTAGCATTTACATAGTACAATAAATTATTGAATTATTTAGGGCAGGATTCCGAGCTCGGGATTTAGGTAAGTTCTAGACTTTCATCGGTCATGTTTCATGCAGGCTAAGCCTAGTGCCAAATGATCGTTTCAAGGAATATTGTGCTTAGGTTGATTCATTATCATTATTTGCCAAGTAATAAAATATAAGTTTCGGTAATATTATAATAAATATTTTATTTCCATAGATCCAATATAGATATCCATATTCCATTCCATTAATTTGTCTTATATTGTAATATTTTGTGAACTATGAAAATATTGTATGCTGAATTTGTATTATAAAAATATTATTTGCTAAAATTGTCTATAAATTCTTCATCATTGCTATTGTTTTATTTTTCCCGTTCTTATAATATGTAGTTATTTATTATCTTATATTAAATATAGGAGTATAGAGTATAGTTAGTAACTATACTTAAGTTGCAAAACGAATGGAAACAGTATCACGAAATATTGTGATAACAGTTAATTTATTATTATTTGACATCTAATAAAATATACGGTAATATTAGCGTTCTATAATAAATGTTTTATTTTCCACATCCTAAATACATGGTAATAGGAAAATATTGTAAAAATGAGATTAATTGCTAAAGAATGGATCAAAATCGTAGTGAGGTAGGTTCACTAAATTAGATGTTTGGTCGAGTTAAAAATAATGTTCAATGAACAAATCATTGTATCATATGGTAATGGAAATGACGAAAAGTTGAAAAAAAATTATATTGAAATCCATCAAGTATGTCGAAAGATATAACGCAATGAAAGTCGATGTTTTCCCATATAAGTCTGTCTGGGTGCCTGACTTCTTGCCCGATATTCAATGGCGACGAGAAATGAAGGAGGCATCATGCTTCCAAATGCTTGAAGGTATAGCTTAGTCATCTAACTATTTATATCAATGGTACACAATAACTTGCAGCTGGAAGCCTCGCCTCGCTCCATTATCGACTGTATTAGCAGCCGGCTCAAGTTCGTCTTCAATTTCGCCTACACTGATAACATCGTCACTGTCGGCTTGTTAACTTTGCGAATTAGGCGGCGAGTCGATGCCAAATTTTGAATATTGAAATGAAGTATCCGGGATCCATCGTCCTGTAATCTCTTGTAAGAATGAATTGTTAAAATGTAAAAGAGGTTTTTTTATATAGAACCTGTATAAAAAGTAAACAGGTTGTAATGACTGGTGGATATCTATTGTTTCTATGTATTGTTTTTGTGCTTAGCATTTACATAGTACAATTATTGAATTATTTAGGGCAGGATTCCGAGCTCGGGATTTAGGTAAGTTCTAGACTTTAAACAGCTGGAGTCAGAAAATTGGCTTTCCAAAATGGGGCGAAGTCGCAGTAAATAGTTGCAGCCAAATAAATCTCTATTTTCTCATTTCTATAATTGGAAACAGTTTTCCTTGACGGAATGAAACATTCCTAAATAATTCAAAATAGCTGAAACTTTACACTATTTTCTCTTTATTCTATGTTCAATTTTCTAGTTTTTTGAAATTTAATTTAAACGTGACTTGGACTATGACTACGACTACGCCCCGTTTCGGAAAGCCAATTTTCTTAGAGCTTAGCGGCCCTAGTGTATTTGTACTAAAAACTATTTTAATTTGTATATTAATGAATAATTAGAACATGAGTACTCGTACATTAATTTCATATGTATTTATTGTATAGCCCATATTGATTAGACTCTTAATGCAATTCAATTCAAAAAAAAAAAATCAAAATCATTTATTTGCCATACAATAATACATATTCAAAACATAATAAAAGAAATACTTAATTTTATAATCAAAAGTATAAAATAATTAAAATAAAATTAAGCATAATAATACCAAAATCATAATTAGATACTTCTCAATGGTAATCCGGCCTCACCAGCAAAAGGAATCAAGCCTTGCCCGCTGGTGAGAGTTGCAATCAGCTAGTTACATTGGTTGTTTCCTAGTTTTAACAATAATAGAGAAGAAAAATAATCCACGCTTAAAAATTGTTTTTAAAAAATTAGATAATGCTTTCAATTGAAAAGAAATAGTTTTCTCTTGTCCAATTTTTTAGTATTTTGTAATTAATTTTTGCTTCCAGATCAAAAGGCAAATCATTTATGAATCTTGTACTTATATAAATGAGCTGTCTTCTAACTACTGTTAGTTTTGTTTTATAAATTTTATATTTATAGGTTGTATTTCCTCTAAAATCATATTGAACTATATCATTAATAAAAATTTGTTTTTATACTTTATAATATATCTATATAAATTGATCATTTGTATCAATTTATTCATGATAGGATGCCTCATGATTAGCGAATTGCTCTCTTACCTACGTTGGAAGAATGGATGTTTCAGGCTGTCTCAGGCATCAAACACTATACAATACCATAGAGAAAAGATAGCGTAAGTACTACCATAAAGTAAAGAAATATTATTTATTATTAGATTATCTAATAGTATTATTAGAATGATTATTTCTGTCATCTCTGGTACTACTTGGATCAGTTGTCTCTGAAAATACAAATCAATACTGTTATCATGTATATTATTGTCTCTGCTGACATTCACAAGCTTAAAATTTCTACCAGTTGTTTGGAATCATCATAATCCTTCCCATCAACCATGAATAATCAATCACTCAACTTATTTGGATGTGCTCATGACCGTTAAGGCTAGGGTAAAACATGAGATAAATATTTGGGTAAATATTATTCTGAAATTAAACTGTGAACAGTAGACCTCACGGAGTATTCTCATCCACAAGTACCTGATTGAAACTATAGACCTTAAGGAAATACAGTAATAGACTGGTTTCTCCACACATCTGTGTAATCACTTGTCAGCTGATTTATGATGAATAATTCTATAGTCTGATTTCAACTCTAATATTGGCGTATGAAGGAGGCTCCTTTTTCCTTTTATATTATCCTTGAAATGAAAAATTTCCAAAAAAAAACTTGTATATACGTCGACGCGCAATTAAAAAAGGAACATATTGAAAAGGAACCGCTTTTCGCCGTAAAAGACGCAACATATAAACATATAAACATTTAAACATTCAAACATCTAAACATTTAAACATTCAAACATTCAAACATTCAAACATTTAAACATTAAGAGAAATGCCAAACCGTCGACTTGAATCTTAGACCTCACTTTGCTCGGTCAATTATATCCGTAGTTCGAAGGCTCAACGATTTCATCTTGCACCATTTACATTCATTTCATTGTATAGAGGCCCTGAAATTGATCAGTTGCGACCTGAAAACTCTGACACCAGACCTGAGCCAGCCAGGTCACTCGATATTATTATTATTTCATTCTTAACCAAAAAATGATCCGATGATTGGTTTTACTTGTTTCACTAGTTATTTTATTTCAAACTCGCATGTGGATCTTAGGAACGGCATTATACCTAAACATCTCGAACTAAGGACTTCGAATGAAATACTGTACTTTACATTTATACTTGAAAAATCGGGTGAAATGCTTTAAAAACGCAAAGATAATTGATGAGAACAAACTCTCTAAACTCTCAGCACCGCTGAACCTGTGAAACGTATTTCAACATTTCTATTTCTGTTGTTCTTGGAATGAATAAATTACCCTCATCTTGCATTTTCCTTCTCTTCTTCCTACAAACAAGGATTAGGCTATAGCCTGTTCCGACTCACATCTAGATAATTATTCAAATAAACCTACAATCTTGCATTCTTATCGTTCATTATACTTCTCAGGGCTATACCATGAAATTGTTATATTATATATTATTATTTAACGAAAATCCTAAATAAATGCTGTATTAATTAGCATTTGAATAAATGCATTCTCTATTTAATTCCATCTGTAACTGGTTGGCCGCTATGGCTTCGTATAAAATGAGCGCTGCTATCCAGATATTGTCAGTTTGGTGTAAGGGTAGGCATTCCTTACTGGCAATTGGGAGGTACCAGGTTCGATTCCCGGGCTGGCACCTAATTTTTGGATAGTAGTTCTCATCGAATTTTCATCTAGCTGTTAACCCTGTTGTCAATGTCTGCAGTAGAAGAAGTCTTCGGGGTGATTTACAGCATTTATTTAGGATTTTCGTTAAATAATAATTATATATTAATTAGCATTTGAATAAATGCATTCTCTATTTAATTCCATCTGTTATATTATATGTGGCTAAATAAGTAATCACTTCAGTTATTTAATCACTTTAGTTAAAACAGTTATTTTCTTAGTCGAAAACAATATTCACTCTCCTTTACTACTCCTCCATCGTCTTCCTCCAGTTTTCCTTCAACAATGCAACCTTTCCCTCGCCGCCACGTGGAGAAAAACGCAAGTTTTCCGCGAAAAACTCAGACATTTTCATCGGAAATGTACTCGTATCCAAGCAGAAGGAACGAAAAGACAGATGAAATACTACCACCGAATGCCAGAGCGTGAGCGACAATCCTCCACGTTCTCGTCTCAAAAACTTCTCAACTTATCGACATTTTCTGGTTGGTTGCCGTTACACACAATCTTACAACATAAATGTATTGTTCCATAAATATATATCACGCGTATTATTTATTCAGGCATTCCCAGAACAGCAATACAGTAATATTTTATTTATATCATGGATCATGGAGCTTATATACTGTGTATTCTCGGATCACATTACGTATGATTTGTATGGCATTCTCGCTATTCTTCTTGTCCTTCTTCTTCTTATTATTTTGCTGCTTCTTCTTCTCCTCCGCCTTTTATTACTTTTTCTTCTCCTTTCTCAACGACTTCATTCTTCTTTTCTTCATTTCTTCTTCTTTTAGGCTACTTCATTTTCATCTTTAATTATTTTTCTTCTTCTTCTTCTTCTTCTCCTTCCACTTCTTACTTTCCTCTTTACCCGCTCTTCTTCCTCATGTTCTTCTGCTTCTTTCATTAAAATTAAGTGCCGGTTGAACAAAAGTTCGTTAAATTTTGGTTCTAGTGAAATTGATTGCGATTTAAATCTAACCGAACCTTGTGCAACCGGGCCTAACATTGGCAATTTCTTATGATTGTTTGAACTAGATGTGAAACCTTATTACTAAAAAAAGTTGTAATATCTATCTATGATCAAGGTCGAACTATAGACTCTAGAACAAAATAGACTACAGCCGAAGGTATTATAAGGTATTATTAAGGCATGAAAGCTTTTGTACAATGTTGCATTTTAATTCACTCACGATCACGAATTTTGAAAGTTGAGCTTGTAATTTCCCGCCTAATGAAAATGATGCTTATATAAATGATTGAATCAGTAACTTTAGTCTATACAGTAATACAGTACTAAGTATAGTATAAACAAGTACAATAACAATACATCTATACAGTAACTAAGTTCGGTATCTCACAGTAACTAAGTTACAAAAGACTACACATAATACAGAAACTAAGTAACTTTATCACCTCCATAAACTTCAATACATTTCCCGATAAATCAATGCCTCTTTCTCCAAGTCCACTACAACAACACAGTTGCGCTCCCCGTCTTCACTGCCTTATAAAAGCTACGCTACTTCCCTTTAAAGGCAAACATTTTATTACCCATCTGTTGTCGTAGATTAGTTCTGACGTGTGTTGTGCACTGGACTGACGCAATGCAGACTCCGTACAATAGAAACGTCAAACATCATTTACTACCTGACATAAAATACACGCTTTATGCATCACTCTATGGCTGAGCTGCTGGCAACAGAATAAAACATATTTTATCCATTCTGGCTGGATGAACTGTTTTTACGTTATTGTTCTTCATTGAATTGCGTTACATTTTGAAAGGTTATTACAAAGCTGTAGCTTCCGGTCTCAGTGCAATTTTTTTGAGATTAACCTCTTTTTCCTTACTACTTGAGGTCTTTCTTGTGAGAAAAGTAAGGTTAATAGCAAAAGTACAACTAAAATACAAAAGTACGCAAGAGTAAGTTAATCTATAACGAAAAAAACCGAGATTTCGGTGTTTCAAAAACTTCATATTACTTTATTAGGGCCGGCTTCTTTGACACTTATCAAATCGAATGGACCATAAACATATGAATTTAAAATTCATCAGATTTGATACGTGTCCTAGGAACCGATCCTTAAATTTAATAATAATAATGATTTTTTTCCTTTGTCCTGGTACTTCCAGAAGAAGGGAGTTTTATAACAGAAAATAGCCTATAACAAACAAAAATGAAAAATACACTTATAAAAGAAATCGTTTTTAAATGAAGAATAATAAACAAAGCAATTTCCTTTTCAATGGAAAATTTCGAAAAATTATATACCAGACGAAATACAGGGTGATTTATAATTATGGTAAAATAATTCAATACGTGATAGTAGAGGTAAAAATGAGAAGAAAGTTCTTATAAACATATATCCATAAACGCTTCATTAGCGAGCTATACAGAGTGAAAGATTTCGCCCGGAATTCAGTTCCTCTGTGAAAAACACCGATGCTGAATTGTTTGGGGACTAGTTTTTAAAAAACCTTATGGTGGATTCATATGGAAAAAGTCTGAAAAATTGAATAAAACTATCTGGAAGCTGTAGTGTGAGTAGTTTTTGAGAAAAAAGTTAAAATATGCAAGAAATCTACGTAGAAAAACACAGACTTCTACGTTTGATGCCCAATACTTTCTTTATGACAGTAAACATATAATTTTTGAAATAAATTGTAGAGAATTTAATCTGAAAAGAATGATGTAAGCTGTGTTAACTAAATTTGAATAATAGTTGAATAAATGTATTCTTATGTAGTACATTACACCACAAAAATTTGCTGTTTTATGAGGAGAGAACTAATAGCTCATAGGTTGTAGCTGATTACAATAAAATATTCGATTTTTTATGAAAAGTTTGATTCCTATATGAAAGAAACATATTATCTAAATGACATTAACTTATACCAAAAGACTAAAGTGTTGATCAAAGTGACGTCCGTTGTTCTTAATGCATATGTTCAGACGTCTTCTCATCGATTGTCGGACCCGTTCAAATATTCCAGGAGTCTTCTTTAATTATCATTCCTTTTCCGTTCAAATGTATCTTCAATTGTATCAATCGGAGTATTGTATACTAAGGCTTTCAAGTGTCCCCAAAGATAAAAATCCGAAGGATTCAATGTGGTGACCTAGCTGGCCATGGGACTGGCCCACTCGGCCTATCCATTGATTTGGAAACCTGTGATTCAGATGTTCGTGTTTACGAACAGCAACACTGAAGTGTGCTGGAGCTCCATCATACATAAACCAAATGTTTTGGCGCAACTGAAGAGTACATGTTTTGTACTATTAACGATTCCACTTTTGGTAATATTATGTAATTGTAATATGTATGAATTCTTGATAAGAGAAGATACTCATTTTATTTGATAAATTACCTATAAATGATAAAAACTGTCGTTCAGACCGTAGAAAATAGTATCAGTCAAATCAATCAAAATGCAAACAATCTGAGATTCAGCCTTCCATTGAAATTGGCTCGGAGACATTAATTTACATAGATCGTTATTCGGATGTGAGATGAAGAATCAGATAAAGCATTGTGAAAGTTTGTAAATCAACTCTTCAAATAAAATTGAAATTTTTAGACTGGACTGACATTTGAATCCACCTTGATTCAGATCATCAAAACCTTCTATAAAATCATGATAGCTTATATTGGAAAACCAATCAAATGAAATAATAGAATTAGGCGGCTACTCATAGTGGAAAGAAAATCAAAATTATTTTCCTAGATTAGCATGCTAATAAATACTTGGTGAACATGATAATAATTTATCATCGAGAAAGTGATCCAAGACTTGATTTTACTTGGAAATCCTCATTTCCAGATTAACACTGATTGAAAACGCTGGTTCCTCAAGGGCCCAAGGCTTTTCCATTCCTTTCCCATCGTTATTCACAGGGGAATCCGTGCTCTTACAAAATGAGCATCAAAAATGAGAGATGATTGACTATTCACATTTCTCAGCGTTTGAATGGAGATACCAATTACCAATTCATTGAGTTTCATCATAAACCGTTAGCAGCAGAAAAGTCGCCCAATGACCGGGGCTTTAACATGATCAAAGATTATCAATTCAGGAAAATTGAAAATTTCTTTGTCGAACAACCCTAATCCCGCGTAGATATTAGTAACCTTGACTCTCACAAACCCCTCAATCAATTTCTCCTCTCTTTCTTTTCTCCCCCTCTCTTTCTTTTTCATCCTCTCCTCTGTTCTCCTCCCTCTATACACCTTTCATCTTTTTTCTCTTCTCCCTCCACTTACTCCTCCATTCCTCCAGGTAAATAAATTTGAATTCCTGGTAATCCCCTTTATTATGAGGAAAGGTTGAATCTTCTTCATAAACTTTCATTTTTGCAGAAAAAAAACCCTGTCTTCTATACTGACAACAGTCGTTAGAAATCTGCATCTTGAAGTTTTTGAGTTGTTAGCAAGTTTGTTGGCAATCCTTAGCTAATTGTTGTGGGAATGTTGAGGCCTCAGAACTTGTGATATTTGTGAAACTTTGTAAAGTTTGTCTGAAAAGACAGCGTGAGTTCAGTAAGGCAAATAAGAAGGTCAATGTCACTTAAGGCCGTTTGCACAGTTTAAAATTAATTTAATCAGCTAGTGGCTTGGACTCAAAATGAACCGCATTATAACGAACGAGTTGGTATACAATAACACGTATTTGATATTACCTAGTCCAAAAATTCAAACTCATTTTAATACGGTACTCATACATGTTTTAAACAATTATTCATTAACAATGCACTTGCTCTCAAGCTAATTCGAATTAAACTAGCTAATTAATCAAAAAGCTAACTTGTTATTTGTAGATTTATTGATTAAATATATCTCAGGATATAACGTGTT